>NC_030416.2:2645259-2777759 GCF_001660625.3 Ictalurus punctatus
AGATGCTCGAGTTTTAATTGCGCGAGTTAATTCCCTCCTGTTTTTGTGCTTCATGCATTTATTTCTATGCATTTCTGGAACGAGTTTTGGAGCGCGCGTGGGCGGCTGCATGGCGCAGTTCACGGCCTCGCGCCTTGCTCGATCTGCTGGTGCTGACTCCTGACGGCGAAGCGGTTCACGTGCACCGGGATGGGCACGACGATCTTTGGGTTGCGCACGGGCTCACCGGAGCGGCTGTTCACGTTCCCCGCCTTGATGCGCTTCCACTTCGCGCGCCGGTTCTGGAACCAGATCTTCACCTGCACCTCGCTGAGCTTGAGCGCGTGCGCGATCTGCGAGCGCTCGGTCAACGACAGGTACTTCTTGCAGTGGAACTCCTTCTCCAGCTCGAGCAGCTGCTCGCTCGTGAACGCTGTCCTTCGCCGCCGGCTCTTGCCCGCCGAAGACGCGCCCGCCGCTGCCGCCGCCGCCGCCGCTGCCGCCGTAGACGTGGAGCTCAGAGGCTCGTGCGAGCCCGCTTTCAGTTTGCTCTTGGAGCCGCAGCTGTGGCCGTCCGAGAAGCTCTCGTTCTCGCTGTCTCCCGAGCTGTCCTCGCGCTCGCTGCACGCCGCCTCGGCGGACTTCAGGTCGAGCTTCTCATCGTCCGAGCTGTACAGTTTAGTCTCACCTGACACACAGAGACACAGGAGAGGGAAATGCGCGCGTTATTCCTAACCATCTGTTCATCCACGAGCCAAAAAGAAAATAGGTTTTTATAAGTTTAAACCCTTCTAGCAGGATTTCCTGATGGGCTTCTAAATTAACCACAAATGTAATAACGAAAACTCACATTTTCCTAGTGCGACTTTTATTCATTTTTATTTTTTTGTTAGTTGTTATGAATTTTTAATGACTTTTTAACCACCTTGTCAATGCAAAGATCTGAAACATGCATGCTTTTATTATTTACTTTTAGATTTAACTCCTTTTTAAAAAATTATCTTGCAATGGTAGTCTTTTTTTCTTGCAAAAGAAAGTGCTGCATGTGTCGAAATCACTTCTACTCTGTTGCATTACCCTGTTCTTTCTGTGGTGTCCTACAAAACAACATATTTGCTTATTTGTGTTCGCTTATTTATTTACTCTTCATTGTTTAGCTGAAATGTCTTTCATGCAATCGGAATTCGTTTCCTCAACAGCCTCGTTGTTGTTGTTGTTGTTTTTTTTGGTTGTTGTTGTTGTTGGCTTTTTTTTTTTCATCAAACATTAATCGGTCTTGTTGCATTGAAGTCGGAGAGAGTGATTTGAAGCTTGTTGCGTTCTTGCTCTCACCTGCCACGGTCTGAAAAGTTTCCGAGAAGTTGAGGAGCTCGGCTGCCTTGTCGCGCGCGTGCAGCTCTTCGTGCGGACTCTCCTGGCGCCCGATCGCCGCGTCTGCGCTTAACCTGGGCCCGGTGATCTCCTGAGGTGGGTAGAAACCATCCGCGGGCTCTGAGAATCCCGGGAGCGTGGTGGTGAGGGCCACCATGGAAGGCATGCCCTGGCCCAAGCTCGCGCAGAACGTGTTGGTTAACCGGCCGGCGAAGGACGCCAGAGGCGCGAGGGGAGGAATGGCCGACGGTAATGGCGAGTGAGACAGGGCTTGCGGGATCACGAGCGGTCGATACGGCATGAACATCGGGTAGCCCGTGTAGAGCAAGTGGCCCGGCCGCGGCTGCGGAGTGCCGATTAACGAGTCTATGGAAAACGCCGTGCCGGGACCGCTCGGCCTCTGCATGCTGAAGTTTCCGTGTTCCGTCGCCGTATAAATCCTGAATTGTCTCTCTGTTTCTTGCCAGAAAAGCAAAACTTATTCCTGTCGATTATTCGCCGATTATTCGCCGACTGAAAAGTTCTCGCCTCTGCTTCTTCTTCTTCTTTTTCTTTTTCTTCTCCCCCCTCCTTCTCAAGTCTCGAGCTCCAGTCCTTCTCTCTCACTATTTGTCACATAGTGAGACATAAACACACACACGCACCTCTTTCCCTGCTTCCCACCCCTTCTCTCTCCCCCCCTTTTCTCTCTCGCTCTCTCTCTCTCACACACACACACACAGACACACACACACGCACTGTGAGTGCGCGAACGCTCATCAACACAAGAGGATAGAAGGGGGCGTGGCCCTGGAGACTCATCCATCTTCCTCAAATTACGCTTCATTTCCTCATTCAGGGCCTTTTTTGGCGCCGCTTTCCCAGTGGATACCAAACAGACGGGTCAAGTCACCCCTCTCGCTCCCTCTCTCTCCCCCCTCTCTACTCCTACAATGGCCCGCTCCACACTGAGTGAGATGCGCGAGACACCGCTTCAGCCCTGTAATCGCTGACCACACCGACCCGATCAGCTATTATTAATTTTGATTGATGACAAGCAATTACTTTGTATTCAAGAAGAGACGCGCAACAAACGGAGCTCCTTTTTTTTGTGTGTGTGTTTTTTTTTTTTTTTTTTTTGTCCAAACTCAGGGGCCGATGGCACCACAGATGTTTTGGCCCTCTTGTGTGTGTGTGTGTGTGTGTGTGTGTGTGTGTGTGTGTGAGAGAGAGAGAGAGAGAGAGAGAGAGAGAGAGAGAGAGAACGAGTGGGGCTTTTTATTCTGTGGGGGCTAAATGGTGAAATTGTGGCCTCTAAGAGCTCCGCTACAATAAGCCCCTGGAGAGAAAGTTCTGGATGAAATTACATTTTGGATGTAGGACTACAAGGGTTGGTGACATTTCTGGACCCCGGGGTTTTGGAGTGTGGGCTTGAGAACTGGTCTTCAGAAAAATAAATAAATAAATACAATTAAATAATAATAATAATAATAATAATAATAATAATAATAATAATAAGAGTAAGAACAATAATAAGAATTGTGATTTTATGGCACAGACCCTGGACTGTCAGAAAGCAAACTAGCCTAATTTGGAGCGAAACTTTCTCCATCTCTATTTATAAGTGGCCTATTCATTTAATCGGAGATCATTTTGCGGGTTTAAATGCCAGTTCGCTCGCGCCGCTGATTGGGCGCAGTGAAGTGGTGGTGGCGCACGCTCTCACAGACCGGCCGTCTGATTAACCATCACCTCCGACTCTGATTGGACCCCACATGCTAATTATTCTCAAAAATGCAAATGACCCCATTGAGTAGCCGCGCTCTTTGATCTATTCAAACCAGGCACTTAGGCCCCCCGTCCCTGCCCCACTTGCCCCCACTGTCATCCCCCAACACCCCCCTACCCTCCCCAACACACTGTCTATCAAGCCGATGGCACTTTTCTCAGACATTCCAGCATAAAACAATTTATAAGATGTCATCCTCTAAATCATGAATAAACGTTTGGATATTTATAAAAAAAATAAAAAATAAAAAAAAAGTTTTATATTTTTATTGAAGTTAATAATAATAACAATAATAATAATAATAAAATAGTAATTCTTCTTCGTCTTCTTTCTCTTATTATTATTATTATTATTATTATTATTATTATTATTATTATTAACACATTTTACTTCTCTGACATCTACCAAACACTGCATGCAGTATATACTTTCTCTTTTTAAACTTTTTTTCACCCCCAAGAGTTTTCCCTTTACCTTCCTTTTTTTTTTTTTCCTAAAGTCACTTGAGTTGTCAAAACTGTACACAAAATGTATACGTAGGTGGACATGTTTCTGAACGGAGGATGGGACGAGGTGGAGGAGGAAGGAGGAGAGGTGAGGAAGGAGGAGAGGTGAGAGCTGATGAGGATGGTGTGATGACGAGGAGGGTGTAACCGAGGATAGAGGTCAAAGTGCTCCTGTCACAATCGACATGAATGTATGGCTGCTCTTTCCTGATGAGGCCTGAAGAGTGGCAACAATCCCTTCATCATCATCATCATCATCATCATCATCATCATCATCATCATGGAATTGTCTGGCTTTCCAGATTCACCTTCATAGCTCTTGAATCAAATCATTGATAATAACCATAACAGTATATAATGAAAGGCCAGGGCATTGTAAAAAAAAAAAAAAAATTAACATGATAAGATGTTAGATTTTGAATACTTGTTATGAATTTGGTCATTCCCCTATAGGTCAAAATTATAATGAAATGAGTACATGTGAAAAATATCTAGAATTATCACAGTCGAGTCGTGAAGATGACATTTTTAGAAAGAAAGATTTAACTAGAAACTTGAGAAATAATTAATTGACTAAATTCAAACAGTTAAAGTTTTAATGTGTTTAATTTCTCAAATAAGCTACATTCTGAAAAAAAAAACTTTAAAGTAAAAATGCCAGAATGTTGTATATTTAAAAAACAAAAAATTTAAGTAGTGCAAATTTTGTCAAGAAAACACCGATTTCAAATTATTTGCACTAATAACATCACTGAGACACTTCCTGTAGTGGAACACTTAGCATTTTGGCGTCTTTATATTCTAAGGTTTTTAAGTATGGATGTCATGTTCCATTCAGAACACAGGCTTTTAGTAGGGTTCTTGATTTTTATTTATTTAATTAATTTAGCCAGGGGTAAAATTATCTATGGCCAAGTCGGAACCTCACGGAAGAGGCAACCAGCCCGAAAGCACCAACGATCCACCTCCAGAGTTGACTTCGGAGTCATCAGGTGCTTTTCTTTGTATACATCCCCCTTCCTTTTGTCGCCAAACATGCTGATGGTGTGTACGATCAAAGACTTTGTTTTGCACTGTTTAATAGTCGATTTGGCTTTTATTTGGCTTTTTTCCTGAAACCTTTTATTACGGCCCTAATTGCTTCACCTTATCTGTTCATGCCAACCATTTGTGTTGAAAGTTTGCAGTCTTCCCATGTTTATCCCAATGATAATGGATGCGGAATTGATTTTTCTTTTTTTTAACATGTAAGCAATCTTATATTTATACCCCAGTTAAAGGCAACGACAGTGTTCCTAGGGGACTGAGAGTAAATGGACAAAGAGTGTCAGATTTTCAAGTTTGTTTGGATTTATTTCAAATATTCTTTCTACTATCATTCTAAACAATAACACTGTTTTTAAAAACAGTTCTATTGCAAATCTTTATTTTTGTTAGAACAAAGAAAAATGTGTTTATTTTATACAATCATTTCTAGGAAGGGTGCCAATAATTCTGGCAGGTACGCTTCAATTTCACTAACAAAACACACAATTAGAAAGAAACACGTTTATTTGTATGTCAATGCAAATAAATGTTCAGGCTATACAATCAAACCATTATTTTAAAACTTCGTATTGTCTTTCGAGATAGATGTGATAGTTCAAAATGCAGGTCGCCCCCTTGTGGTCTAAACAAGTAACCACAATTTCCTCGATATCAATAAGCTCATCAGACATGTAAAAGAATTCCAGGTGGTAAATAAATCTACTATGCCGTACAGCAATCCTTCAATCATACAACAAAGCTCATCCTTTTAAAGTCTTATTAATGATATTTCCCGTACATGTTGTTTCAGTAAAACAGCGATCGCAAAAGAGAATGCATATTAGCATCATCTACAAAAGCGATTCCCCATCATCACCATCATCATCATCATCATCATCATCATCATCATCATCATCAGTCTTTTAAACACTGAAAATTAAAAAAACAATTCTCAAACGTTGTTTGCTCCAGAGTTCGACACATTCATTTACTCTAGTCTATCAAAGATGTCATGAATGTCAAATGTCACATTTATGCACAGAGCTGAATGATATTTGTGTCTCATTTAAGGCAATTTACATTTATTCATTCGGAAGATGCTTTTATTCCAGCTGGGATTTGATCTCACAACCTTCTAGTAACTAGAACAGAACTACTTCAAATTATTGGTCGGAGCATCTATATCTATATATCTATATCTATATCTATATAATATATTATAACACTGCTAGCAAGAAAATCCTAACAGGTACAGAGAAAAAATGATCTGAATACGACGACATCCACAGTGCATATCAGTAGACGACATGTCAAATGTATAAATTTATCGACCAAAGAGACCAAATTTTGTGTTTTCTTTTGGCTCACGAAATGGACAAGGTGAATTCACAGGTCAAAGTTCGCCTAGATGAACTCAAAAGTGAAAATAAGCACCACCAGAAGCAAATTTCACATTGTGCATCCTTTCCCCTTCAGTGAATCAGCTTTTCTGCCAGGTGAATTTTATTTGCGTTAGCATAGTTTTCAGCCAACTGTAGGGCCATAGCAGTAAAAAAATTAAAAATTAAATCAAAATAAAAGGTCAAAATAATCATTGTCACCTCTGCTAATGTCCACAGAGGATATGCGCTAACACAATTTAATGCCTTAGTTAAAAAAAGACATGCCTTTTTGAATAATAATAATTGTATAGCTAGAATTGTTTTACACAATAGTAGTCAACATCCACGTCCTTTTCACTTGTACCACAATGATTGTAAAGCTGATGGTACACTTTTAGTTCAGCGAGCACTTAGTGAACATAACCTCGAAACTCCAGCATCAGGTAGTGCTTCAGAAATGTGGGCAGGCCTAAATTGGGCACCACTTTGTGCACACGACCTTCTAGATAGGTGCGTAACCTGTGGCGAGCCAGATGTTGCAGGGAGCGAGGAGTATTGGCCAGGGCAAACACAGACTCGTAAAAGTCATGATGTTTCTGTAGAGAGAATCCAGAGAACAGTATAGTTTAGCATGTTATCCTGGTCATGTACACAACTTCTTTAAAAGGGCAATTACTTTCTAAATAAATACTTCGAAACCTCCAAGCATAAACTCTTCTGTGCTGATGACTCTCCCATGGAGAGTTTCGCCGAAAACTCCTTCCATCAATCATTTCCTTATTGAAAACTTTATTCCAAATCTGTCAAATGTTAGCTTGTAATTATAACTCCAATGGACAACTACCAACTGAATGCTAATAGCTACCTTGATGGATTACAGTGATGGGTTTCATTCTTTCTGTCACATTTTTAGATTTGTTCAGAATTTCATTTTTTATCATATTATGAACATAATTGAACTTTGTTACTTCCCACCTCTGTGGCTATGTTATGTTATCTTGAATTTGTAGAATGATCTATCTCAGCCTTAGGAGAACATAACTGCTGTCCTTTAATATTTTCCTACCTGGAACATGTCTGGAGGAACGGCCTCCACCCACCGATCATTGACTTTGAGACGGCTATATGCATTCAGCAGCACTTCGATTGTACGTGGTGACATACAGCAGTACTTTAGGACCTGGAATTAACACACACACACATTAACGACAATGATCAGATTACACATTTATTCATAACAGTCATCCAGATCAAACAACTGAGTTACTCTTACCACTGCAAAGTTCATTATGTTCTATTAACAGTATTTATTCCAATCATGCCACGTTGTGGAACTTAATTCCTGCCGTCACATACGTTATAGCAGCTTCAAACGGTCATTCCCTGACCAGTCCTGAAGACTTTCCTGTAGTGGGAAATTTACTGACTACTACAAAGCATTGACACTGGAGGCTCCTTCCATAAATATTAGCCTAAAATAAACATCTCCTTACAGAAAACTTCAGCACATCAACAATTATACCGTTTGGTTTATTAAATCGCACCATGTTTGTTACTGTGGATTAACCACCATACAAGTTGCTGTGTCATTTAATGCTGTAGAAAGAATAACATTAATACAAACTTGCGATTGAAATCACAGACTTCTGACCAAACAGGGTTGAGAATTAAACAGCAGCGTGGGATACCCTTAAGATGTGAAACATGGAGTGTGTATGTTATGAATGGTCTGTTAGGACAGTCTAGTCATTTCTTGAAACAGCCAACACTGAATTGGGGAAAGAAGGAGCTGCTCCTCAGTCAAGGTAACAATGACCTGGAGTGATATCCCCACCTGCTCGGAAAAAGGCCAGAGGTCGGCGGTGGTAGTTGTGAGGGAGTGCAGTGTGGAATAATTAAGCACTTGGCTTGATGAACAGATTGGGCCCCTCTCTGGGGGATTGTCGAGAACTTCTGCAATTAGTGCTAATTAATCTCCTATTAACATTTGCCTCATTAAGAATCAGGCAATTTATCCGGCACAAGTGGGATTCACTGGATGTACAGTACTAAGCGCTTTCTGCGATCAGCACAGCGTTTTAAAAAGACAACTAAACATTCCGATGGAATTTGATATCGTATTCTGTTTCTTGTGTTGCTGCATGCATTAATAGGTTTACTCCTTATACGTAATAAATATGCAAACTACAAATTGAGATTTCATTTGCATGAAGAGTATGTTTAGTAAGGCAGTAATCGAATGATAGCCAGCATTGAGTCAAAAAATCTGATATGTAGGTCAATGAGGTTGAGACATTAATGGAAATGTTGAATGCAGTGCAGTGATATGACCCAGTTGGGCGGAGTTATGGTAGAGACACGCCTTAACTAGTTAGCAATCTACGACATAACGAGCGTGATGGCCTTGACAGAGTTATTAGCAGGAAAGTTGAAGCGGATCTGTTTTTGCAGATTGTGCAGCTGAGGAGGTGACCGAGCTGGACAGACTGAAGGACTAAAGTGCCGCTGCATCGTTCTCTTCAAACAGACCTGAAGCAAGGGCTAAATCCCATAGCATCAAGATCAACAAGCTATAGAATGGTTTAAGTAGCGTTATCGCAGACCTCCTTATTTTAAAATCAGAGTTACTACGGAGTTATTACAAGTTACCATTCAAAAATACACAAAAAGAGTAGTCTTATTTTTTTACTTCAAGAAAAAAAAATGCAGATAAGCCAGTCGACATGTGAATCTAGAATGATGCGCATGTGTTTTGCACTCTCTGATGCCCTGGAAGCCACGCCCATTTCCCCTCCCATTTCTGGTTTCGATATTCCTGCTTGAAATATGTGGCCTCACTTTGTCACGGTAAAGGGAGAATGGCTTGAGTTCATTAACGTAAAACAAACTCTATCAATATACAGTACGTTCGACTTAGCTAACACTGAGCAAGAAACAGCTCACTACCCCCACAACCTCCAGGTGGTTACCGTATAACCCCATATATATATGACCTACAGTTTCTACAAGTGATTTGTGAAAGGACTATATCGAACTATATCTTTGACCGCACACCTGCTCCCACCCCCACCCCCAAGCTGTTTCAAAGCAACAGTTTGACCTCAGGAGGTACCCACAAGATCCTGCTAAGTGAAGGTTAAAACTAACATTGAGATCTGTACAGTCCTGGAACAGTTCTACGGATTGGCGAAACCGAAATCGGACTTTACTAGAGTGTAGGAATGAGGAAAGTATAAAGATTTTAAGATTTATAAAGTACAATCCGTGGTTGCGTTAGTATTAGGTCAGCCCTTAAGACTGCAAGCGGAACAGACCAAAACAGAAACTTGCTCGGGGGTTGATGAGGTTAAAACCCCAGAACCTGAGACAGATGTACTGACCTTTGGCAGAGCTCCTGGCCACACTCTGATTGATCCGTAGTTAAGCAATTCCTGAACAATCCGCTCGGGCTCATGCTCCAACTTATAGGCCACCATTTTTAGGATATTATGCATGGGCGCCTCGCCTCCGTAGTCCATGTCATTGACAGAGGCACCATTTCGCAGCAGTAGCTCCACTATCTTGGGGTTGGCGTTCTTGCACGCCATGTGCAGAGGAGTGCGGTTGTCGGCGTCGCCCGTGACCACTTTCGCCCCAGCCTCCACCAGCCGCTGGCACACTTGGGCATAGCGCTCCAGAGCAGCGTGCTCGTGTGGGTACGAACATGCAGCATTCAGTGGCGTTTGTCCTTCATCGTTCTGGCACTCCACTGCGGCACCGTGCCGCAGGTACAGATCCACGTGGGCCAGGAGGCCGTGACGTGCTGCTACATGCAACGGCGTGTCGTTTGCATCCAAGCTGCAGCCGTTTATGGCTGCACCGAACTGGATGATATGCTTGGCACACCTGGGAAGTGTACGTCAGAGATATAAGTAATGCTAAGACAACTTCTTCCTCTTTCTTTCTTTCTCTTTCTTTCATTCTTTCTTTCTTTCTGTTTATAGTTCTCTCTGTCTTTCCTCCTTGTTTGTTTTGTATTTATGATGTCTTTATTTCTTTTATCCTTTCTCTTGTTTATTTCTTTTGTTATTGGTTCTTTCTTTCCATTCTTTCTTAAATACATCTGTTTGCATCTGTTGTTTCTTTCTTTAATGTTTGCTTCTTTCTTTCAGTATTATATGGCTTGATCTTCCACTGTTCTTTCTTTCTTTCGTTATCTCATGCATCGACCTACTCTATTTATTTATTTCGTTCTTTCTTTTTCTTTCTTGTTCCTTTTTTTCTTTTTTCTTGTCTCTTTTTTTCTTTTTGTTCCTTATTTGTTTTGTATAAAAAATTTTCCTTCATTCTTTTATCCTTTCTCCTTTTTTTATTTCTTTTGTTATTGGTTCTTTCTTGCCATTCTTTCTTTTTCTTTAATCCATCCATCTGCTGTTTCTTTCCTTCCGGTGTTTTATGTTTTGATCTTTCTTTCTTTCCTTTAATCATGTCTTTCTTTCTTTTCATTTACTTAGTTTCTTTCTTAATTTGCTTCTCTTCGTTTTCTTTCTTTTTTCTTTCTTCCATTACATTTTTCATCTTGAATCACTCCATTTGCTTTTTTCCTTCTTTCTGGTGAGTTATTAATTTTTCTTCAATCTATCTGCTGTTTCTATCTGCGATCTGTCTTTCTTTCTAGCTTTCTTAAATTTTTTTACTGATCCATCCAGTGCATCCACTATTTATTTTTTGTTTTTCTTCCTCCCTTCCTCCCTTTCTTTCTAAAAAAAATCCTCCATCTGCTATTCTTTTTCTTTCTGTTTAGTTTCCTCTTTTTCTAATATTTATTTTTTAATATTGTTCTTTCTTTCTTTCTTTCTTTCTTTCTTTCTTTCTAGCTGTCTCTTTTCTTATATATGTTCAGATCATTAAAAGGCTCTGCCTTTGCTAATGACAGAAACTATATTATCAGTCATACTACATTACCTATGCTATGACCAATATTGACCTTGCTACAGTTCTTCAGATAATGTGACTAATTGTGCAGAATTTAAAAATAATGATAGCCAGTGACTTATTATCACTCACTCCAGTGACTCTGGCTCAGTGCAGAGGTGCAGGGGCATCAGTCCATCCTCGTTGACAGCGTTGGTGTTGGCACCATACTGTAGCAGCAGTTTAACGCAGTCTGTCTGGCACTCCTGGCATGCCTCGTGCAATGCAGTGCTGCCCCCAGGGGTAAAATCTACACTGGCCCCTCTCAGAAGGAGGTGCCTGAGGCAATCGGTGAAGCCTCTGCCCGCTGTGATGTGCAGGGGGGTGGTCAGCTCCTGCTCGTAGGTCAGAGACCACAGTCCTGAAGAAGGAAAGGCAGACCATCAGATTAAACATCAGCCCTTTGATTATTTTCCCACATGTGCGATGAATGCTGCTTGTGGAACTACGTTACAGAACGTTATTAGGCAAGGAAATGAATTCAGCTCAAGTGAGGAGCAGAACACTCCACGTCACGCTGTTACAGGAAAATAATCAACGAGCTGGTGCTGGGCTACATCCCAAAGAGTTTTATTCCCCTTATACCACAGCAGTTCGCCAATCATTACATTTTAATTCATTAAATAATACGATGATACTTTTTTTTTTATCTGTTTATAGTTCTCTTTTTCTTTCTACATTTCTTTGTTTGTTTGTTTTTAATTTCCTCTTTCTTTCTTTCTTTCTTTCTGTCTTTCTTTCTCTGTTTATTTTCTTTCTTTCTTTCTCCACATCTTTCTTTCTTTCTTTCTTTCTTTCTTTCTCTCTGTCTTTCTGTCTTTCTTTCTCTGTTTATTTTCTTCCTTTCTTTCTCCACATCTTTCTTTCTTTCTTTCTATTTTCTACTTTCTATCTATCTATCTATCTATCTATCTATCTATCTATCTTTCTCTTTCATTCTTTCTCTTTCTTTCTATCTCCACATTTGTTTGTTTTTGTTTCCCCATTCTATCGCTTTTTCTTTCTTTCTTTCTTTTTACTCTTTCTTTCTCCACATTTATTTATTTACTTCCTTTTTTCTTCCTTCCTTCCCTCCTTTCTTTCTTTCTTTCTTTCTTTCTTTTTACTTTTCTACCTTTCTCTCTTTCTTTATTTCTTTCATTACTAAACTAATAAAACTGAACTGAATTGAAGTTGAATTAACGATCTCATCTTTATTTGACAGGATACAAGAAAACAAAACATCCTTTTTTTCCCCTTCAAGTTCATAATACCAAAAAAAACCAAACAAACCCAAAACCGCTTATTACAGAGAAACCACAAAGAGCAAACACTTCTGTCCTGATGTCTTCCCCATGGTGCAAACCTTACTGACGCTGGAGACGCCTTCTCTAAATGGTAAGATAAATGTCTCCTCAGAGAAAAGCTATTTATGCATTTCTTATATATTTTTATTTGATCTACAACACTTTTTATTGATAACATATTATGTCATGACCACACAGCTTCTGAACAATGCATCAACACCTTCTGACCAATCAGATTTGAGAATTCAGCAGTGCGGTGACATACTTAACCCTCTGTAGTTGAACCTGTAGTTCTTCCACTCCTCGATGTCACTGGTGTCATATATCGCATCCATAAGGTGTGTGTACTCAGGGTCATCGACGATACTGATCACAGTGACCTCATCGCCAACCAGGAGAGCGTTCCAGAACTGAAGTACTAATCCCGAAGCGTGCGCGGTTGCGATTACGTCGTTGCGATATTTCTTCTGCTTCCTGAACTTAATCTTTGGTCCCATGATTTAAATGGAAGCAGTTGGACAGATGACCGGACGGGATCCAGCGTCTTGTTGTGGTGTTGTTTTGACCGTTTGTTTATCCTGAGTGATCTCTGTAGGATTTGAACGTCGTGCATGGACCGCTCTATTTTAAGGCTTCATGGCTGTTATGCAACCGGTTGGACACGTTAGAAGCCATGAGGCAGCTGTGGTATTCACACCACATGAGACTTGTGTGCTCTCACACCAGGCTGGTGCACTTATTAACCAACATTAATGATGACTCACGTCCTGCAGCCTCGCACCAACTGCTCTAACTGCTCTACAAAAACCAAATACCCATTATTTACAGAATGTTTATGTGGAGAAAGAGAGTGTGCCCCAGGTTAATGGGGTTCATGAAAGCTCCACCCCTCATCCATCCTGTAATTCTTTATTTTATTATGGTACTTGGATTATCTTCTTTTCCTACTTTCATCATTCGTTTCTTTCGTTCTTTTTCCTTCTTGCTTTCTTTCATTGATCCGAATATATTTATTCATTTGATTTGTTTCTTTTCTTTTCATTCATTCTTTCTTTCTTTCTTTCTTTCTTTCTTTCTTTCTTTCTTTCTTCCTTTCTTTCTTTCTTTAATCCCTCCGCTTGCTGTTTTCTTTCCTTGTGTACTCATTTGTGTGCTCTGTGTTCTTTTTTTTCCTATCTGTATTTTTCTTTCTTTAAGTCTACCATTTGTTTCTGTTTTCTCCTTTTCCTTTTTATTGCTCCTTGTTTCCCGTCTTCTTCCTTTTCCTTCTTTGATCCGTCCTTTTGATGTTTTCTTACTTTCTTAAATTCTGCCAGTAGTTATTCATTTCTTTGGATTATTTTCTTTTTTATTTTCTTCCTTTCTTTTTTTCTTTATTATCATTTACTCTTTTAGTTTAATCTTTTTTTTTTTTTGGGGGGGGGGGGGGGGGGGGGGTTAAAAAGTTTTTTTGTTTGTTTAAATATAATTAATTTCATTGTCATTCTTTAATCCTATCATCTGTCATTTTCTATTCTCCCTTTCTGTTTTTTCTTCTTTGTTTTTTTTTAGTTATTTTATCTTCCTTTTCCTTTTGCTTCCTTACTCCTGCTATTTTCTGTAGAATTTTTCCTTTCGTTCTTTCTTTCACACAATTTTTCCACATTCTTTATGCATTTTCTTTTCTTTCTAAAATTTTTTATCTGTCTTTCTTTTTAAGATCCATCTGTCGTTTTCTTTCTTTTTGTTAATTTTGTTCTTTTTCCATTTTATTGGTTCTATCTTTCCTTTTTTTACTTTTCCTTCTTTAATCCCTCCTAATGATTTCTGTTTATTTTTCTCTTTTTCCATTCTTTTGTTTTCCTTGCCATTTTTCATTCTTATTGTCCCCCCACAACCTCACCATTCTTTCTTTACTTTCCCTCCATTAATCCATCCATTTGTTGTTTCTTTCACCCAACGCATTCATATGAGTCATTGGTTATTTTGTCATTACCACATCGTATTGCATATAGTTCGACCAAACAGCTGCAGTTCAGCTGCTTAAAGAACTCAGACAGACAGACAGACAGACAAACAGACAGACAGACAGACAGGCAGACAAACAGACAGACAGATATATAGATAGATAGATAGATAGATAACCCAAACCCAGTACCTCTCACTTTCCTGTCAGCGACCCAGCGCATGGCCCCTCCCTCAGGCTTGATGACCAATTTATCCGGCGAGCCTCTGGGAAACAGTGTCTTCACAGCCTCCACATCTCCTGTGTACAGTGCATTCTGTACCACCAAATCATGGCATACCAGTGGCACCGATGGTACCTCCGAATTCTTCCTGGAGATTGTGGCTCTTTCCCGAGCCTCCTTCCTCAGCAGGTAGCCATTGACGGTTGGCTCCATGAGCTTCCTCTGATACCGCCGTCTCTCCAGAAGGTCTTGTTCCTGTTCTAAGGAGCGCAGAGCAGTTGGACTGAAAGCGAAGCTCCGGTGAGACATGCTGACAGGAAGATGCTACGGAATATTTTGCTTTTCTGTTCCGGCTTCAGCCTTGAACTGCCGTAGGCACCACGTTCGCTGTCTCACCCCGGCTCAGTGGAGTTGTTTTGATATTTAATCTCAGATGGGCCTTGCTGCCTATGAGCAGGACTCTATTTTTACCGCAGTCACATGGGCAGCGCATACCAGGTTTAGACATTCTACAGCTGAAAGTGTGACAAGGACAATTTTTAGTCCACTTTAGACTCCAATAAGCTTAGCCCCAATATGTATAGTGGGGATAAGTTTCAAGGTACACTTTGTAATCCCTTTCATGACTAACTAGTAAAAGTCAGTGTCATAATTACTCTGTCCCTCACATAGTCTCAAAACAACTGGCTCATTTGTACTGCTGGAAAATCCATACTATAAATTCTTTGGACGGAAATAGTATAGCAGTGTAGCAGGAGGGGGTGTGGTTTATCATGACTGTGGTGGTTGGGGGAGGGGCCACACATGTAATGACTAACACCTGAACCTTGTTTTCATTGTACATCTCTCCACTAGGATCGATGCTAGTCAAACCAGTTATTGTTAGCAAATTAGCAAAGCTTACCTCGACGTGCTTTTTTTCTACGGCGTTTGTTGGAGTTCGTGCCTTCTAGTGCGGCACAGAAGGTAGGGCCATGACTGCGCATCCTCAGGTTCCACACTGGATTATCCGTATTCAAATGCGCACTTTGAATAGTTACAGTGTAGCATTAGAAGGCCACATAGGTATTATTAATTGTTACTTCTGATCAGAAGGTTGTGAGTTCAAATCCCAGCACCGCCACTGCTGGACCCTTGAGCAAGGCCCTTAACCCTCAACCATCTACATGTATAAATGAGATAATAGTAAGTCGCTCAGGATAAAAAACGTTGCCAAATGCCATAAATGTATTGTAAAATGTAATTTAATACTTTGAGGCATAAATAAGGAAAGGTAATTAAATACATAAGTTCACACTGTAAAGTATAAAAATGCCACAATAATATTTGAGCATATTAACGAAGACCAATTATTCAAAGTATTTTTCCACCCCTTACTCTAGCCCTTTACTGAATAGTGTTGCCATATGGCAACAATGAATCTATCTCTATTTTTTTTTGATAGGTAATAATACAAAACTACTATTTTCCTATATAACTTGAAATTGGTGGCTTTAATGTTGACATAACACAAAAAAAAATGCCATGCCAGATAACCAGGAAGTGCTGTTTCCACTTCCTTTTATGCGGTCACATGACATGGTGAAGGTCATCCTCGCAGGGCTCTCAAAAATGTATAATTTTTTTTCAATATTTAGGCTACAAATTTAAAATTTAAACACTCTCTGAGATAAGTTAACCTTTATTTAGCCTATATATATTACACATTTTGAGTATTTTGTTAAAATGGTAAAACTGAATTGTTGCCATATGGCAACAACATGCGATAACGGAACCGTGGTATGCGTTCATGAATTAAAACAGACCTACGTAGCGAAAAAGACACTAGGGCTTCTCTAATTCTAGTATATTTACACTTTTTTACATTCAAACTGAAGAAACCTGTTGTCATTTCAGACATTTTGCAATTGCACCGTATTTTCAAAATTTTACATTTCAAGAGAAAGAATGAAAAAGATATTTCACCCAAACGTGGAAGTCCTTTCTAGAAGATATATAATGTTTACATGCTTAAATCTCTGCAATTTATAGTCTGGAAAATGCAGTAATTGGAATTTGTGTTATTTTTGACTATATGATACTTTCCACCATTGAAATAATTCAAGTAATAAAAATCTTTAAAACTTTTTTTTTTTTAAACAGCGATGTGTCTGATCCATATGTTAATGATGCTGCTGATCATACATACATACATTATATATACATATTATATATATATATATATATATACACGCACACATACACGCGCACACACACACATATATACCACTGATTGTGTTCTGCAGTGGCGTAATGGCTGTCACATTGACTGAAGGAATCAAAGACTTCCGACTTTGCAAACACACATTACTGGCGAGGGAGAGAGAGAGAGAGAGAGAGAGAGAGAGAGAGAGAGCGGCGAGATTGTTTTTTTGCTGCTGGAGTACATCCTTTTAAATGATACGCATAATGAGTTTATAATATGCATCTGGGCTACCTCCTCTCTACTTTGATGTCTTCCAAATGGCCCGGGTGTCATCAGCAAAACATGTAGGCACTTTCCCGGCCCATTGCCTCCCAAATGTATTTTAAATATCATTCCTCGTAACGCAATTATTTAAAACGTTGAACTAAACACTTACTAATGGGGGAAAAGAGACAGCGACTTCCACAAATTCATTTCTCAAATGGTGGACATTCACATTTTTTTTATTTTTATTTTATTATTTTTTTTTAAATGGAGGCAGGGACTTTCTCGACCAAGAAAAGAAGATGGGGGGGCAAAGAAAAAGAAAAAAAAATAAGGGAAAAGAAAAAAGGAATCAGCACTCCTTTCAGTCATTCGTCTTACTCCCTGCAGACACCACACAAGCACACACACACACAAACACACTCCCTGCAGAACACAGAAACACACCAAGCCACTCGCATACACAAGTCAATTTTGGTAAAAGCAATAAGATAAACACACGATCTGGCCATCTGTGGTGCTCTCTGGTCACTGGACTCACGAAACATCCTAATGATCGCCGGCCTCATCAATACAATTAGGCAATTAGTTCCTGCTGATTATCTCCCACTCATTGCCAACTTGACTGCTGTGCCTCCCATTAAAATTAAAGCACAAAAAAAAAGGAATATACGGAAAGCTCATCTAGTTGGCATGCGAAGACAGCGGTAATAACACATTCGCTAATTAATGGGACAATGGTAGGAGGGGAGGACTTTTAAAAACGCATGCTAATCGGTTGAGACTAAATTACAGAGTAACTAACACACTTATAGTATTTTAAAAGGAAGACGATGTCCTAAAAAGGCCGACAGTTCAAATAAAACTCCGCCCTGCGTGACTCTTAAGCTTCATAACGAATCAGAGATTTCTTTTCACTTCGCTTAGCGGCAATGCTTGCATCATCTCCACCTTAGGAGAGCGAGATGTTCGGAGATGCTTTTCCACTCACAACAGCTGTAAAGAGTGGTTATTGGATTTAACCTTGCCTCCCTGTCCGCTCATACAACTCTGGTTGTTCTCCTCAAGGTCTTGGGACCTAAACGACGGTGATGTTTTTTGTTTGTCGCACCAGTGTGTAAAGCTTAACCGAGTGTACGAGCATTTCTGTTACAGTACAGGAGTGTGAGCGTGTATCGTTTGCATACTGGGCAGTATAGAGAGCTGGATGTATGCTGTATTGAAATAAAGTAGCAACTTCCTGAATAAAAACACGACGCGGCATAACCGAGTCAGTTATAGACTGTAATACGAAACACTTTCCCACTCAAACACTTCGGCCCCAAATAGGATCGGTGTAGTATTAAATGCAAATGTCCAATGTGTGACAGAGAGACGCGGTTGGCATGCAAACGCGCAGATTTGCACCAAGTCACGGATAACTCTCGGCTGTGCGTTTCTGTAGCGCTTTCTTTGGCCACGAAAACGTTTTTGAAAGAATCGTTGATGGCGTGAGGGATGTGATGGGGGAGGAAAACCCAGACCCTTCCAGCGTTTAAGCCGGTACCTGCGATGTTTAGCGCGCTATACGTTGTGCTGTTGATCCCCGCGCAAATGGAGGCCCTCTTCATTATGACAATTGAGAGGTTCATATTTCAACCTAATAGCTCTCGATAAATTTAACAATCGATCACAACCTCATTTCATCGCGAGCGCCCCTAATACGCGCTTCCCCGCCAAGTGGAACATTTTCTAATGATGCACTTGCACACCAAAACAATGCGGGGCCCAGTGACTACATTAGTCACTAATGTCCCTATCCATAATGTGCTTATAACGCTCTCCCAAAAGAGAGAGAGAGAGAGAGAGAGAGAGAGAGAGAGAGAGAGAGTAGTAGAAAGAGAGAGAGAGAAATGACTCCAGAGACACAGAGAGAGAGAGAGAAAGAGAAAGGGGGGATCAGCGAGGAACCGGGAGATCAGAGGGAAAATGGTCATGATGATGATAGTGCTTAAGACACTGTCATTAATGACCCTATCACACGCGCCGTAATACGTCCGCAGACATGCTCTCATTAGCATACATCAGACCATCAAGGCACATTGCAGGAGCAAGAGAGCAAGCAGGGGAGGGAGACGGAACGCAATACACAACATTAACATCCGGCATTGCTCAGGCTGCGTTGCTGTAGCTCTGATTAATGCAAAACAAAAAGCACCATTTATTTTCAAACCAAGGTGTCTGCTTTTCCTCTGCTCGTTTCCTTTTTTAAAGAATTTTTAAGTTCCCCCCGACCCCCCTGTTTGCAAATGTTCACCAGGCTAATACTGAGCTGAAACATGAATAAATTGTTGACCGAGTGTTAATTAACAAAGCAACCTTCAGGCTAATTAGACGACGCTTTTACGGACTTCCATGTTTATGCAAATCAAACTTATCTCATCATCATCTGAAAGTTGTACAGAAATGCTAAAGACGATAATAGCTCTAGTTTATATATAGCGCCCTCTACTAATATTGGCACCCTTGGTAAATATGAGCAAAGAAGGCTGTGGAAAATTGCCTTTATTGTTTAAAACTTTGGATCTTTTGTTCAAAACATTCACAAAAATACTCTGCT
The DNA here is from genome assembly GCF_001660625.3 of Ictalurus punctatus. Lineage (NCBI taxonomy): Eukaryota > Metazoa > Chordata > Actinopteri > Siluriformes > Ictaluridae > Ictalurus > Ictalurus punctatus. The sequence goes on from NC_030416.2 coordinate 2,664,747, forward strand.
CTCATGGATATCAAACAATTGCTAACAAAACACAGGTTTATTAAAAATTATGTCTTTGTTAAATATAGGTGTGCAACTATTATTGGCACTCCTATGAATTCATATGAGAAAAATATATTTGAAGTATATTCCCAGTGATATTTTAACATGTTTTTAGTACACCTGGGTGACCAAGGAACAGGACATTGTTCAACCATGACTTCCTGTTTCACAGGGGTATAAATATGAGGTAACACACAGGCCAAATTCCCTTAGTCATTCATAACAATGGGTAAGACCAAGGAATATAGCTGTGATGTGCGGGAAAAGGTTGTTGAGCTTCACACAATGGGGCGTGTCTATAAGAAAATAGCACAGGCATTGAAAATGCCCATTTCCATCATCAGGGCAATAATTAAGAAGTTCCAGTCAACTGGAAATGTTAAGAATCGACCTGGAATTGGACGTGTGTCTGTATCGTCTCAACGCACTGTGAAGAGGACGGTTTGAGTCGCCAAAACATCTCCAAGGATCACAGCTGGAGAACTGCAGAAGTCAGTTGCGTCTTGGGGTCAGAAAGTCTCCAAAACTACAATCTGAAGTCACCGACATCACCACAAGCTGTTTGGAAGGGTTTGAAGAAAAAAAAAGCCTCTACTCTCATCCAAAAACAAACTCGAGCGTCTTCAGTTTGCCGACACTACTGGAACTTCAAATGGGATCGGGTTCTACGGTCAGATGAAACCAAAATAGAGCTTTTTGGTAATAAACACACAGGTGGTTTTGGAGCACACAGAGAGGTGGCCGTATGGAAAAGTACCTCATGTCCACAGTTAAATATGGAGGAGGATCTTTAATGTTTTGCGACTGTTTTTCTGCCAGAGGACCTGGACATTTTGTTAGGATACATGGCATCATGGACTCTTACCAAATATCAACAGGTATTAAATGAAATCCTGACTGCCTCTGCCAGAAAGATTCAAATGGGCCGTGGTTGGATCTTCCAGCAGGACAGTGATCCAAAACATCATCAACATCAACACAGAAATGGTTTACTGACCACAAAATCAAGGTCCTGCCATGACCATCACAGTCCCCTGACCGAACCCCATAGAAACCCTGTGTGGTGAACTCAAGAGGAGAGTCCACCAGCGTGGACATCGAAATGTAAGGTTCTGTATGGAAGAACGGTGTTCACGCATGTTAACTCAAGTAAACACATCGTGGTAATGATATGTGATAAATAAATAAAGTGTGAAAAAAGTAAAGTGAAATAAATGAATCAGGTGAAACTTAGTGTGGAAAAAGACATGACAATAAATGAATTGTGTGTATAACAAATCACATCATCTGAAAAAAAAAAGTGAAAAATTAATTGTGTAACAAATTTACTTGTAAAACGTAATGAAAAATGAATGTTGTATAAAAAAAATTACAGGAAAATAAATGAATCATTTAAAAAATCTGATGGAAAACACATGGATTGTAGGGAGTGTCTAAAAAGCACGTGTAAATTTCATGTAAAGTTTTTTTTTCCCTTTTAACTGCAAATCTATTATCAAGCTTATTTCAGGTCTGGAATATTTCACATTTAGGAAACTAGTTTCAATGTTTTTCAGATACAAAAAGCATGTTTTTGTAGAAAATTATGAACAGTAAAATTAAATAATAAGTGATTTACTTGACAAATGACACAAACTTTACCAAAAGGTAAATTGTGGTATTTTTAATCATTGATGTTTAAAAAGTAGTACCTTAGTACATATTCTCTCTACTGAGGAGACTGAGATGCTTTTAAACAAAACAGCCATTTGAGTAAATGATCACCAGCGGCCATTAGCATGGCTAAATTCACAAAATACAGTTTAAGCAAAAATGTTCTAAACCTACCGCCCAAATCCACTCGTTACGTTCAATTAAGTCGATTCAATTAAGCGGAAACTTTTTTTTAAGCTATAGCACTAGTGTTGGTAGTAGCTGCTTGTGTTTTTGAGAAAGACAGTTTACTCATTCTACCACAAGTCATAAAGTACTGGCTAATTTTTGATAAAATCAGTAGTTCCGGCTGTCATCCAAATCGCAGGTTTGAACATAATGTTTAATATAATGCGCTAGTTCTAATACGTTAACTTTTCTGTAGTAACAACTCATTCTATTCTATTCTTCTATCTAACTTCTATTAATAATAAACAGATTCAAAAAACTTTACTGTAAGGAGATGTATTTGACATTTATGTAAGGAGTCTCCAGTTTCAGTACTTTCTAAGTCTTGGTTTCTTGGTAACACAACAAGCAACAATTTTAAAAAAAAATTGTCTTTAAGAAGAAGAAAAAAAACGATGAAGGCCTAAGTGAGAACTTTCCACAACATTAAATGTAACTGTAAACAGATAAAAAAAAAAAAAAAGAAAGAGTATGTCATCCTTTAATAAATAAAAACCTTGCTGTCGGATAGCCGATAAGAGATATAAATCAATTCGGGATGTGCTGTGAGTGGAAAACGATAACCTTCGCTGTGGTAACAGTGACTCCGCTTCATCACACCCCCACGTTGTTGATTATTTTCCTTTAACAACCCAACACACAGTGTTTTACTGCTTACATATATATATATATATATATATATAAAAATCTCCTCTACTTAGGAACTCTTAATGTCATGATATTTGGAATTTGAGAATTGTAAAATTCAGAAAAGTATACCTAAACATAAAATATTGACACAAAACAGAGAAAATTAGGGAAACGATAAAGAACAGAGGCCATGTCAAATAACTACAGGCCCAAAAGTCACATGAGATTCAGTGTAGATGCTTGTGCATTCCTTTATTTCTTCATTTAGTTTTCATAATGTAAAATTTCAATCAGAGGGAAGAGAACAGGGGGTTTGTTTGTTTGTTTGTTTGTCATTGGTGATTTCTTACAGATTGGTATTTTAATCTTTCAGATTGGTAAATTCTTAATTCATGGTTCATTTCTAATTTGTGTACAGTTATGTGAAGATTTAGGAATTAAGAAATGGGGTTAAACCCCATTCACTGTTTCTGACATTTCTGACCTAATCAGCAAACATGTAAACAATGGTTTCGATTAACGACACCTAGCCTACAGAAACCTTTATAGCTACTTCTGGGAACTATTATTATTATTATTATTACAATATTATACACAGTAGTAACCTGTTTCATGTAGAGCTTCAGTTTTTGTCTTAATGTGCTGAAATCGCTATTTTATCCATTTGATCCCATTTTGTGCTGCTGATCTTGACCACTGAGGTCGCAGATGTTTGTCGTTTGAGACCGCCATCTTAAAAGTTCTCAAACACTGCCATCTAGTGGTGAATATATGTTACTACACAACATCATGATGTGTGTCTACAATATTACAAGTGAGTATCAATCATGGTCATTATCTACACTTACAACTTTCATTTCTCTATTATAAATTCTTTATTCTGATATTTTGAGATACGTCGTAATCATCAAGATTAAAACAAAAAGGCTTGAAATATTTCACTTTATCGGTGATGAATCTAAAATATATTAAGTTCCACTTTTTGAATTAAATTACAGGAAATAAACTTTTCAATGCTTTTTTTTCTCTTTTTATTCTTCTTTTACAAACTATATTTTTTTATGATTCCTTGTTTGCATTCTTTTTTTTTTTTTTTTTAATAATTATATTTATTTTGTTATTTCTAGCTTTTATTTACCATGACTTTTGCTTTTCTCTTGTGGTTTTTTAAATAATTTATATTATTCTTTTTGCTGCTCAGGTTAAATCCCTACTTGACAGCTTAAAATAATCGGTTTTAAATGTATTGTTAATTTCTTCGTGAAGCACTCAGAGCTGATTTTTATGTATGAAAATATTGTGACGTACCGTAGATATGATGTGGACCAGAACTTAAACTTGAACCATGTTTAGTGGAACAAAAAGTAAACAAACAAAAACAATAATTAGCTCAGTGTGATTACAGGAACAATAAAACAACCCACTTGTAAACAATATTAGCTTTCGAATATACCCGCTACATGTTTCCGGCTTTTCCTTAACCAGTGCAGCCATTCCTGTTTCATATCGGAACATTTAACACTGAAAAAACAGTTAGTCTTAACAACCCCAACGTTAATGTCTGTTTTAGATAATTACAACATTCAAAAAGAAATTCTATTCAAAATGGAATGTCTGATGATGAAGAAAAAGAAGATGAACAAGATCAAGAACAAGAAGATCAAGAACAACAAGATCAAGAATTACAAGACGAAGACCTTTGTACCAGTATTGCACATCTGATCCAAACCAACTAGGAAAAACGACTATATAGAATGGATGAACTTGAGACACCACCACTCAGAAGACATTTTGTGCAGTTTTATTTCCAAAAACCAAAATAATCCAGCCCAAACACCATCTCACTTGGAGCTAGTGTACTTGGTGACGGCTTTGGTGCCCTCGGACACGGCGTGCTTGGCGAGTTCCCCTGGAAGCAGCAGACGCACGGCGGTCTGCACCTCACGGCTCGTGATGGTCGAGCGCTTGTTGTACTGCGTCAGTCTGGACGCCTCGGTGGCGATGCGCTCGAACACGTCGTTCACAAATGAGTTCATGATGCTCATAGCTCTGCTCGAGATGCCCGTGTCTGGGTGCACCTGCAAAACAAAAAAGCAAAATAAATAAATCATGTAATAGGAACACCTGTACATTCATTCATGCTAATCCAGTCAGACAATCATGTGGAGATGGCACAACGCGTAATCTCCTGCAGATACAGGTCAAGAGCGGTCTCCATGACTTGGACTGTGGCATGGCTCTTGGTACCAGAGATTGAGTAGATCAGTGTGCTGATCTCTTGGGATTTTCACATACAGCCATCTCTATACGCAGGAAAATACACCTTGTTGATCAGACAGAGTCAGAGGAAAACCGTGAGACTGGTTCAAGCTGACAGGAAGTCTACAGTAACTCAAACCAACCAACTCTTTACAGTCATGGTGAGCTGAAAAGCATTTCAGAACACATCAAACCTTGAGGTGCATGGGCTACAACAGCACATCCTTTCAGGCAAAGAACAGGAATCTGATGCTACATTGGATACAGCCTCAAAGATTTATTGATCAGTTTAGTCAATAAGGTTTCTAGGATGGACTTGAGGATCATTCGGTGGTTCTTAGGATAATTAAGAAGGTTTTAGTTTTCTGAAAGGGTTCTGCTCACACACCTTGATGACCTCAATATGACTTTTCGCTAAACCTTTGAAGATTTAGAAAGAACTTTTACAGACGATTAAGAGTTTTCTGAAAAGTGACGTTTGCGTTCATGTTTACGTGACGTGAACATCGTAAAATCTTCAGTGACGTAAAATCTTCAGTCTTTCAATACTGATTTTTTTTTTTTTTTTTTTTTTTTTTTAATTTTATACTACAAAATTCATTCCAGTTCATGCACTGGCACATGCTAGCTGAAATGAATGGCCAAAAGGTCTCCTCTTCTACTACAACAAATAAATTTTTTCATGAAGAATTAATAATACATAAATTTACTATTAATTTTTTTTAAAATTAGAATAGAATATTAGAATATTTATAAGGAAGTGTGCAATGGATTGATAACACCACCACTCTGTGGGAACAAAAAAGTACATTTTCTTTGTCACTAGTGGTGGGTAGTACATCTACTGTATTTGATATACTGCAATTCCATCCATCCATCCATCCATCCATCCATCTTCTACCACTTACTCCTTTTCAGGGTGCCAATCCACCGCAGGGTACACTCACATACACATTCACACACCCATTCATACACTACGGACATTTTGGACATGCCAATCAGTCTACCATGCATGTCTTTTGGGAGAGCAAACACGGAAGCACAGGGAGAACATGCAATTCCGCACACACAGGGCCACGGTGGGACTCGAACCCCCGACCCTGGAGATGTGAGGCGTGTGTGAGGCGAAAGTGCTAACCATTAAGCCACTGTGCACCCTTATACTGTAGAAAGAAAACAAAAAGCCCAAAATGAACTCTTACCACACTGCTCAATTATACGTCCACACCATAGGGGTCAATTTGACATTGACATTGTGACCCAGTCAGGTGTTTATAAAAAGGGTCTAAATTAACTAAATTAAAAATGTTGAAGGGGAAAAGCACAACAACATTTATTATAATAATAATAATAATAATAATAATAACCCCACCTGCTTCAACACTTTATAGATATACACAGCATATGTTTCTCTCCTCTTCCCTTTCCTTTTAGAAGCCTTTTTTTCACCCGGGGCTTTCCCTTTCTTCTTACTCCCATCGTTTGTCATTTTGACCAAAGATTGAGGGTTTTTTTTTTTTTTTTTTTTTTTTCTTCTTCTAATTTCAGTGTGAGAAATTCACAGCTCAAGGCCGAACTTGAGGTCTTCAGCAGAGCTCAGCTGCAGCTCATCACCAATTTATCACGTGGTCACAAATACATGACGAGTCCAATTAAACCCAGTGACATTCCTGCTCTCTCCACCTGCTCTGGAGCTGTTCTCTCTTAACATGTTGAAGTGAAAATCTGACCCTTCATGGCTTTGAAATAATTCAGCATTTATTAAGTCCCACAGGCTTTTAATATTGCCCCCCCCCCCCCCCCCCCAAACATTGCTTGCATTCAAACTAATTAACAACTTACACTCATTAACAATTACCAAGACTATTTATAGCTATAAAATATTCAAGCTTCAAATTATTACTGTTAATGGTCGTGACAGCCCTTCCAAATCAACAATAAACATTTTTACATGTTATTATTATTATTATTATTATTATTATTATTATTTTTTAAAATTTTGTAAGTTTTACATTTTCCCCATGTAGTGTGGTTTATTTCTCCACAGCTGATTTTCTTACATGGTATACATTATTTACTTGAATAAATGAATCAACTTGAACGTAAACACTCAGGTCCAAAACATTTCATGTTGACCGTTTGGAAAATTAGAGCAATATTCTTAATGTGTACACAATTGGTTGGGCTGATTTCTGTAATCCTTAATATAATATATATATATGAATTTATGTTAAACAAACTAAGGTCTTCAATAGAGTTTCACTAAACAAAATCATTGAATTTTATTTAAATTAATTTGGCATTTTGTGTAGAAATTCATCAAGCTATACAAGATGTATCGAGATGTATAGAAAGTTTGTAAAGGTGTGTAAATAGTGTAGTGAGCAACAGAAATGAGGATAATTATGTGATTTTTATGTCTTGTCTTATCCTGTAAATTGATTGATTGTCTCCAGAGCATGAGCGTTTATTTTGCCACATGGGATTTCTGTACACAATTCATTTATTTTCACATGCACTAGTACTAGAGCTAGGAACAATGTACAGTATGATCACACATTTAGTCTGGAGTTTCAAGCTTGTTACCCCTCACTGAATAAATAACAGTACTAACAGGGTTGAGCATGGCTCCATTTTTAGCATATATGCAATATTCCATCCATCCATCCATCCATCCATCTTCTACTGCTTACTCCTTTTCAGGGTCACGAGGAACCTGGAGCCTATCCCAGGGAGCATCGGGCACAAGGCGGGGTACACCCTGGACAGGGTGCCAATCCATCGCAGGGCACGATATACAATATTATCAATAATGGATTCATTTATATTTAAATGTATATCAGTCCAGCTCCGAGGAGAGTAGACTAAATAGTATTTAGAGAAGAATTAATGGTCTATGAGTCAAAGAACAGGAATAACAGGAAATAAGTCTTGGAATTTGGTGATGGGGATAGAGATGAGGGTCATGTGACTGGTCGGGTGATGTGGCGTGAGTGGGAATTCTAGGATATTGAGTTGGTGGTTGGTCACTGGCTCAGTAAGCTGGGAGCTGGAGTACGAGAAGCAGACAGACATCACACTCCCTTTTAGAAAAATAAAAGAACTGCAAGGTTCTTCGGTTTGTCCCGTTATGTGAGAGCCGTTCAAGGTTCTCTTTGTTTTCTCTTTCAACAGCTGCTTTTTAAATTTTATTTCAATCTAAAATTTTGTATAACAGTGTTGTAGTCTCACAGCGAGCTTGTCAGATGAGAGAACGCACTTTTCCTCTCCCCGTGATCTTCAGCATAGTCTGACGATGTAACTTCCTGTAGAATATGTGAATCTGTGTGTGAACGTTCGATGCAAATTCGTACTGCTAATGAAAAGAAGACATTTCAAAAAAGTTTCCACTTTTGTAGCAGACTAGAAGGCAAAACAGACTTTAAAGCAATTGTTTTTTCCCAAGGCCATCAGAAAAATAAAGATCACCTGATGCCACAATCACATGAACATACACGTGGGTGCGGCTACCTCTGCAAGTGTGTGTGCAGGTGTACAGTAAATACTGTTATTATTTAGTGTTGATGTGAATGGATGGCTATAGTAAGGCAGCAGCTGGATCGAATTACCATCGTAACCGAAGATGGATGAAATGGAGGAAGTCTCCAGTAATCACGGCGGATATCAAAACAGAGGCGCAGCGGTGCTTTTGGTCACATAACCTTGAGAGTGGTTTCTTTTAAGAACAGGGAACTTGTACAGGACTTGTAGGTTTGCATTATGTAGTGTTCCTTACATAACTAATTCATTTTATCAAATGTTACCGGATCCACCATGACTCTAACCAGGATAACCAGGAGGGGAAGTGGTGGCGTGGCGGTTAAGGCTTTGCGTTAATGTTTGGAAGGTCCGTGGTTCAAGCTCCAGCACTGCTACGCTGCCACTATTGGGCCCTTGAGCAAGGCCCTTAACCCTCTCTGCTCCAGGGGCGCTGTATCATGGCTGACCCTGTGCTCTGACCCCAACTTCCTGACATGCTGGGGTATGTGAAGAAAAGAATTTCACTGTGATGTAATGTATACGTGATAAATAAAGATGAATCAATCACTAGATAAATTTTTTAAAACATTTTTTAGATAAACCAAGTTCCAATAAAAATTTGCATTCCAACACTTCCACATTTAGGCCAAATATAGGCTGCCTATTCGCTCTGTACTCACCACGTACAGTACATCATAATGCCACCTGTTCGAAATGCTCGAAATCTAGTCCAAGGCGTTAAAAACCTCTCAGTGGCAACCCTGCACTCAACATTCATGCCCTTAAAGTTCTTGATGCGTTTGACATAAGAGTTTGACATGCTGTCGCCATCTACTGGCCTGGCACATCCACACAAGCGTTTTCAAAACATTTATTGGTGCTTTCATATGGACAGAGATATTGTTCTTGACAGGAATTTTTTTTTTTTTGATTTTGCGGAAAATGAAAACTACATTTCAACGATAGTCTAAAAACATTATCATAAAGACGAGCCAATTCAAACCCACAGTTCACTGAAGATAGACTAGTGTTTAGTACTAATGGGTCATTTCTGAATGTACAGCGTAGTCATTTCAGGGAAGGACGATAAAGCAGCTTCAAATGCACATTAATAGACAAGAGTCTGGGCCGTAGCGACCGAGATCTGGTTAAGCACCATTAGTCAGAAAAAGAGATGTAACCGTTGAAAAGAAGTCTGCAGTATGATTCAGCAAGCCAGCAAGTTTGAACTTGACTTGTTGAGTCATACGTATGCACAAAAGCTGTTGATGTACAATCTTCATGGTGGGCTGACTAAAAGCATGACTCTGCACAGCGTCCAGGATGATTGATAGAGTCTTTTCAGAGGTAGATGGAGTGGATGCTCATAAGGAGCTCTACGAAACCGGAACCAAATGCTGGTGATGGGCGTTGTCGGAATCATCAAGTTAATCTGATTTGACCGGAATAGCTTTATTAGGCTCCCAGAGTTCAGCACACATTTTAGTTCCTTCCATGGTGGGCCATCAGTTCTCACTGTGGCAGAGAGGCTCTGGTACACAACCCTCTGACGGGATAGAGGGCGCCAGGTAGGGACATAGGAGCCCTTGGGATGGGATCTTCATTCAGATTTTTTCCAGACAAATCCATACAAAGCATGTCATGAGCAGATGATGATGATTGAGGAGGCGCATATGAAATACAGTTAAGGTTTAATGAACATCAAGGTGGATAATTTATGCCCACCCCCAAAAATACATTAGGACGAGAACCTAAGCATACACTGTTCGATCAAATTCCGAGTATATTTGAGCAGCAGGTGTATGGCATTTTGCGTCGGTTTCCATGGTAGATTTCTGGTTTGTTGTTTGCGTTTCACTTGCACAGCCTGTGCTTGATCTACTTTCTGCCGTGGCCTTAGCTTGCAAGTTTGCAAACTCAAGTTTTAGGTTTAGAAATGTGTGGGTTACACACAAGCTCAAAAAAGCTACTCTACTCTCCAATTATGTCATGCCTCATTATCGCTAACTGTGGAGTCTTTAACTACATTCTGCCCAATCCTTTACAGGTGTGAAGGTGGTACGGATATTTAAAGGCACTTTTCCCACGCAGTGGAGCAGCAGAAACCGTTCTCACCTCCAATCTACCACTGCCTTCGGTACTTAGGGAACTGTAGGGCACATCGATCCACGCTGAGAATGGAACGATGCTCACCAGAGTAAGGCAATAACACCTTCTCACCATTTAAACAGGATAATTGCAGTTCACTTTGATGAGTTAATAAATGTGAGTAAGAAGAACACAGCATGGTGGATGCGTTCAGATTTCTGACAAGGAACAAGCTAATGGGTTCTTTCTCAACTATAACATTTCTTCACTTTTTAATTAAATATGAACCTGCTCTAATCGCGTCACGTAGAATCATTCGTTTGGGTTTCTTTGTCCTGAGAACTTAGTGCTGGTCAGATTTGTAAAAAATTAATTAATAAATAAAAAAGCCTCCTGACTATTTTGTCTATTGCTGTAGGATACCAGTATTGGGTCTCAAGCTGATGCCCTGTGAATCTTTCTTTTCTATTATATTTGTATCGGTCTGGAGCACTGAATAGCGTATTCGATTACCTCCATAATGTTGACGCAAGATTATTCATTACTCGGTTTCTAAACTTTATTGGACCCTGAGAATGATCAGGACTATCTAGGAACCGATTTTCACCCAGTTGTTACCGAGGTGCGTTAGCATCGGCTCACTAACGAGAAGTATTCTAGATGGTGTTCTGATCCAGTATTAGTATATATTCTTATATACACAGTATATGCAAATACTATTTGGTGATTTTGGACTATTTGGTATTGGTGATCAGTATCTCTCTGGCAGCGTGGCATAGCAAGCTTGTTTGAGTTCCTTGACTGGCAGCTTGTAATCTCCTGTGTGAATGGAGGCAGCCTGTCGCTGAGATTTGGCTTCTAGAGTTTTTTTGGCAAAAACCAAGGAACAGCTGTTTACAGTTCTCAGAAAGGCGGGACAACAAGCAATAACGAGTGCCTCTCAGTATGTTGTGTGAATCTTTAGCCAAGTATGATTACACACACACAAACACACACACTAATTTTCAAAATTTTCCAGTATTTTCACTTGTGGTTTAGTGAAGAAGCTTTGCCAGTTAAGAGCCTGCCAAACAGACACAGCCTGTATATAAGAATAGCAGTACTTCATCATGAACACCACATTTCTTTATGTGCTACAAGGAAAACTATTTCCAATGGAAGTCACCCTTTATGACAATTTCCAAAATTGATCAGTTTAACAATCTCCAGAATATTCCGAGCAATGTACAAAGCTGCTACAGCCTCGTATTGAATAATTTTTTTGTGTGTGTGTGATTGAATGAAATTTTATGCTAGTTGACTAACATTTCCAGGTCTTTGTTCAGCTTTGTTGTGCAGTTCAGTGATTAAAAGGGGCTGTAATACCCTAGCAGGTGGAAGGGAATTGAGGAGACTGGAAGCAGATGTCAGAAAGGGCAGTGTTGTGTATGTGATTTTCTCCAAAAAGAAAAGAAAACATGAAAAATTACAATGTATGCACACAAGCACACACACTGGCTCAGCAGGACGCTGTCTGTAAAATCCCCGGTATCTCAGTTCTGCACCAGCTCAATCGTTCCTGCTTCTCAGCCCCTAAATGCGAAACATATTGTATATAAATAGCTCAGCCTTAGTCACACACAGGTGACAGTGCTCATTCATTATATTGCTTGCTCTCCAAGCTGAACACCCCCCCCCAATACAGACATTCATGCCCTGGCTAAAGGTCCACCACTTAAACAGCTGACGTTCCAGGTACCAATAGATGATTTGCATATTGCTGTCCTGGAACCTCTAGAATGGGGCATGGTCTGAGGCCCATCCCAAACAGATGGTATCGGGGTGTGAGTTCTGCTCGTTTGATGGCCGGACACTCTTTCTCTATTGTCCTATAAAGGATCTCAGAGGATTTACAGAGAGCTTGCAGCTGATGTATAGCACTGGGTGCTCCTCCCCATCAACCACAGAGGCCTAATAGCATTCCCTGCACACACCACCAGTCTGAAAAGATTCTGGCACTTTCTGGTAGTGACTTGTCATAAACCTGCAGATCTAGGGTTCTGATACAATCTAGAAAAGACTTTTCTGTTCACTGGGTTATCAACTTGTACTGATGGAGAGGCTTCCATATTTCAGTGCTCCTGGTATGTGCTTTTTTGGCAGTATGAGGTTTCTGTCCAAACTTTGTCCACCTAAACATTGGGAGGATTGTGAGATTGTGAATTGAAGAGTTACGCTGTCTGTCATTCATATTAGGTACACTCTTTGCACAAACATTGTCTGTTCTCACGCTCACTGGGCAGTATCTTGTAGCCATTAAGGCCTACCTCTTGCAGTCGCCAGACACTTTTCAGACTACCCAAAATGTCTACCCTCCTTGATGTCCAAGTTGGGGACACGACAAGAAACTGGCAGACCTGAATTGCTCACACAACTAAGAAAATATACCAGCAATATCATTCTCTTGAATGAGTGACTCCTTAAGAGATCCTCTGATTCTTTCAGATCACGTGGTATTGGTTTTGACACCCAAAACCAAACTCCGCTCTAAGACCAAACTCTCCTATACTCTATACCTACGGTACGTCCGTACACTGGATCCTGCTTTGTGACAATGTCTAGTGTTAAAATCGCACTGGAATGGCATCTATATACAGGGAGAAATACACATGGAACATGTCTCGCCAGAACTTGCTGTCAGTGTAGAGGAAGCAGTCATCTATTTTCTTTGTCTCGGATTCAAATGATCCAGAGGAAACTGCATAGGCCCGGTCTACTGCTCCATTCACGGAAATGATGTATGAAGTCTGAATGCGAGTGTTGACTGAAGACTGATATTAATACCAGGTGTGAACACACCCAAAGGAAACACTGCTAAAGGGCCTTATTGATGCGCTGTTACATAGTTGACACTACATTAGCAGAACATTGTCCCAAAAATGATGAGGTGGTAATTTGGTAGGGCATGTCTTGTATTAGGTCAGCAAATCTTTGAGATATGTTGATTCCCCCTCAGTATGACACAGCTATACAGGTTGATTTGAAATGAAGCTGGAGTCAATGGTCTTTACAGTAATGGTTGAAACGACACCGTCAATGTACTGATTTGGTAACATAGAAATAAATGGTTTCAAATTCCTACTTGCACCAGCATGAGTGTGGTTTGTTTTGTAATTATGGAAGTAATGACATAAACAAACACGCATAAACATTGACAAAAAACATGCTGAATTGCACTGATTTAAAAAAAGAAAAAAAAAAGAAATGCATTGCATTACCAGGTCTTGCATTTTAATGCATTGTATTTTCAGGGCTTGCATTTTGGGGGGCTCCAATTTCACATGGTTGTATGTTTTAGCAGAATATTTCCGAATATTTCACTCGGAAACATTTCACACACAATTTCATTATTAAAATGGCAATATTCACCTTTCAAAGTTCATTGGTTGGATAATTCAACATTGCACAGCCTGGAATTGCAGGAAAAGCAGTAGAGTACAGATGCATAATCTCCACCTGCTGCTAGTCTGCCTCACCAGCAGGTGGTGCACGATGAAAACCAAAGCAGAGTACAAGTTATGATTATCAGCGCCAGTATATATGTGAAAAAAACTGATTAAGACATGATACGTTTATATTCAATGTCTTTGTTTGATTCTTCAGGAAGGCCTCGCTCTAACTGTTGCTTTGGTCTTCAACACCCACTTGCACCACCTGCTGGTGAGGTGGACTAGCAGCAGGTAGAGATTATGCATTGGTACTCTGCTGCTTTTCCTTCTTTTCCAACGTTGAATATCCAACCAAATTTGAAGCAATGGATTTGTGGAAGCAGATTTGTCAAGCGAAACGGAATGGACCGAAAATTTCCCTGTCGGATATTATAGGTGGTATTTTTACACAAACAATGTTTCGGAAATCAACTTGGGAAGGTTTATTAAACATTTTAATAATGAAATTTTGTGTGGGATGTTCCCAATTTAAATATTCACAGTTTAAATATGTTGAATTGCAGCTCCCAAAAGGGCAAGCCTGACACATCTTTGGACTGGCTTCACATTGGTTACACATATTGCCCAAGGCTCTACCATACAGTCACAATCCTACTTCAATCCAACTCTACCAGTCTTTTGAAGTTAGGTGCGTCTTTCCTAGCTCCATGAGCTCAGAGCAGCTGCTGAAGAGCTTCTGGGTAGTTTGTAATGGTCTCCTGATGGTCTCAATGGTCTGTTGACAACAGCATTCAGGCAGCAGGTTGTCCAGGGAACGGGAAGTTCTGTCTCAAGTTCATCCCTGTGTCCAGGGATAATTGAGGAAGTTGCTCTCCTGACTCCTTTCCTTGTGTGGTGATTTCTGTGGCCCATTGACTTGTTTAATAATGCAGTCTGTGGAAACACTAAAATGATTATAGGTTATATACAGTACAATAAGCAATGCAAGAGAACGGCAATCGTTTTTCTTGGGCTTTAGGATACGAGTCATCGCGTTTGCCTCGACTACGCTGGGCAAACTGGGGTCTGAAGAACAGTCAGCTCCTGGATGATGGCATGATGGTGAACAGAGCAAGACCTTGTATGGACACTTATGCATGCATTTTTTTACAGTGAAAAGTAACAAGCATTTACAAATCACATAGGATCATGTCAAACTGAACCTGTTTTTTCATTACTATACTGTAGATCAAAGAGCTTGGCTGTTTACTTACTAATTTGTTTTTATTGACCAGCCTAGGGTTGGCAGTTTCACAGTGCTTGGGACTGTAATGAAACTGTCATGCAAGGATGCAGGCTAAATTGTCTGGAAGAACGATAGACATTAAGTTACTGGTCAGTTGATGAAGAGTAAATTGATATATCGGGTCTTCGATGTCCAATCTATATATTGACTCGCTTATTCTAATGAAGTGAAACCATGTGACTTCTTTGGCTGATGCCCTACATAAAGTCTGTGGTGATGACATTTTCTGTGAGGATATGTTTTTTTTAACGTTTATGGAAGGGGTTCCCAGTGTCTGTGCTAGAGGTGAAGCTATAACTTTACATTTCTGGTGGATTTTGTGTGAAATTAACAAGCTGGCAGTGACTGTCAAAGTAACAACCGGAACTCGTTTCATGGACACGCCCCCAACGTTAAGTGTACCTATAAATGGTAATAAAAATAATATAAGCAGAGTGAGACACCTCCATCCATGTTCTATACCGCTTTATCTTTTTCAGGGTCACAGGGAAACCTGGAGCCTATCCAAGGAAGCATTGGGCAGAGGGCGGGGTACACCCTGGACAGGGTGCCAATCCAGGGTGCCACAGAGCATAATCACACCCACATTCACACACGCCAATCAGCCTACCATGCATGTCTTTGGACTGGGGGAGGAAACCGGAGTACCCGGAGGAAACCCCCGCAGCACAGGGAGAATATGCAAACTCCACACACAGGGCCACGGTGGGAATCGAACCCCCGACCCTGGAGGTGTGAGGCGAACCTCCTAACCACTAAGCCACCGTGCACCCCTATAACAGTAAGATAACAGCATGCAATAACCGTGCGCCCCTATAACAGCATGGCACAGATAGTTTTCCTCCTTACATAAAAAAAAAATATATATATATAAAACTGCAGTTTGCAGCATGGAGCCGTTCAGGCAATTAGGTTGATTCTTGTGTAACACAGAATCTGTGTTTTCATTTTTGCTTTCCTCTGTGCTACACAGCCTAAAACATAACCGTAAATGGATAAAAAGTACAATGTGTCATTAAAAAAAACAACTTTATTTAAAAATCTGATCGTTGACAAATTGCTGTAGTCATAAGAGGAAGAAAATGCTTCGGATGTCAGCAATTTTTCCCTTTTTTTCCTTACATATTTGTCCTGTACGTGCATAAATGTCACTAATTGACTATTAGAGACCATCCTGAGTAAATACATCTCTCTCTCTCGCTCTCGCTCTCTTTAAAAAAAAAAGAAAGAAAAGGCTGACCAGTTGGTTTCTGCAGGGAAGTGGAACGAATCGCGCTCTGGAGATTTGACAAGGATGAAATCTCAGTGCACAAATGCTGATAGGCGACTACCTGTGGCTGTGCAACCAGATTGTAGATTACAGGCTGTGATTCTCTGTTGTGAAACCTGGAGACAATGTATTGAGTGTAAGCCCCCTCTGCCCTCCCCCCACGCTCGCTCTCGCTCATTTTCTCTCTGTCTATCTGTCTCTCTCTCTCTCTCTCTCTCTCACACACACACACACACACATACACACATCCTGGTGAAGCAGGAGCTCAGCAGTGGGATGGATTCTGACTACTAAAGAGACGGTGTGAGAGGGAGGGGGAAAGAGCCAGCGAGCTCCGAGCTTGCACAAGAAAGGGAAAGGATTGAGGCATCGGTGTGCAAATCCACATGAGCAGATCTGGAGGAAAACGCTGGCAGCTTTGGGCGAGACCTTGAGCGCGGCTTTTCTCAGCATCAAGAGGTAGCCCTCGGTGCTCGTCGTAGATCCCGGAGGAACGAGGCGACAAAGACTTGACTGACAAGCGCAAGAGGGTTGACTAGGGGAGGTCCGTGACACTTCATTTGCATGTGTGGAGAGGGGTGTGAGGAAGATCCTGGGAAGAAAAATGCATATCCGACAACGGCTTCGCTTTGAATGATCTTTCCCATTCATAAACCCAGCAAGGCGATGTAGAGCCAGTCGTCCTGGCTGGATGAGGCACGGTCCAGTCAGCTGCTGAACGTTTCAGTTTCAGTGGCTCCTTATTTCTTCTCCATCTGCACTTTTCACTGTGCAACGTGAACATTTACCAGGCTTTGGGATCTTCTTGAATAGAGACCGCACATTTCAAGGAAGAGCAGCTCGCGATCTGAGGCGGACTTTGGATCATGTGCAATATTTTTTGATACTGTTGACTTTGCAAATTATTCCAATTTCTCTTACAACTTCTGATTAGGAACTGACTTACCATGACAGCCATGAAGGGAGATTCGGAGGACAGCATCGAGAGCATCAGGCCTTCGAATCTGCAAGCCTTCGCCAACTCGTCCACGCTGCACGGCATGAGCCACATTTTCGCCTACGGACACATGACATTCCGTCGCTTCTTGTGGACTCTCTCGTTTCTGGGCTCTCTCGGTCTGTTGCTCCTGGTATGCATGGACCGCGTGTCGTACTACTTTGAGTTTCCTCACGTCACCAAACTGGACGAGGTGGCGGCGCCAAACCTCACGTTTCCCGCTGTGACTTTTTGCAACCTCAACGAGTTCCGCTTTTCGAAGATCACCAAAAACGACCTCTATCACGTAGGGGAACTGCTCGCCCTGCTCAACGAGAACTACCAGATTGCGAACCCGCATCTCGCAGAGCCAGAAATCCTTGCTGCTCTGAAAGAAAAGGCCAATTTTGTCAACTTCAAGCCCAAGCAGTTCAACATGACCGATTTCTATAACCGAACGGGCCACGACATCAGCGACATGCTTCTACAGTGCACTTTCCGAGGCGACGTTTGCTTCCCTTTCAACTTCTCCACTGTGAGTTGTCGAGATCTCGATGCATGTTTGTTCTTGTTTTTGCGTTCGCGGCGTGTCAAATGCAAATGGGCAAAGCTCCTTTCGCCGCCGTATCAGGTTTTTTTTTTTATTTCAATCGCAGCAAAAAGTTGACGGCTGCTCCGAGTGCCCTCGATCCGGCAAATTTAATTACCGATATGGTTCTACAGTTCACTTTCAAGTTTATTTTAAATACACAAATTAAGATAGTACATCCAAGAGAGACAGTACAAGGCAATAGAATTCAAATAAGTATACGTTTATTATTATAATAAGAAGGAGAAAAATAAGAATCCACGTCATGTGGTGCGACTCGACGGTTGTATAAATTTCTTCCTGTTCTGTGCAGAGAAGGTAAAAAAATACATCCTGTACAATCCTGTCCAATTTCTCCCATGTTAGAGCTGAGCTAGAAGTGCATAAAGTTTACAACCAATAAACGTGCGCAAAGACATTTAATATATTTTTTAATATACTTGTGATGGTTTTTTTTTTTGGTTTGGTGACAATGAACAAAAAGAACTGTACTACATTCAAGGCTGAAGGGATGAATGAATAAATTAATTAAGTTCTTTCATTCATGCCCTACTCGTATACTTGCATGTACAGGCATGTTTGTTTCTGAACATTAGGTCCATATGGTTAAACCGTGACTTGAGGGTATTTTTTGGTCATGATACCAGCAAATGTGTTCAGTTCCTGATGATTTCAGTAGATATCTATTTTATAGTATCTACTAGGTTAATTATGGTCTTTATATGGAGGTGTATGTGGATCGGCGTGTCGGGTGAAGTAGGTCATATGGCCGTCAACTACGGATCATTAACGCTGTTGAATTCTTGATTCCGGTCGGTCAGAAGGTGTTGCTTTTAAATTTATATAAAAGTCTCATGTTTATGTTTATGTATGTCCACATACATTTTATATTATACTATAATACACGATATTTTCTATAGTATCAGCTCATTCACAGGGACTCGGAGGGCAGACACCATACTGTACGTAAACGCGTTTCTTAAGTGTGTAATTATTGATAATGGTGAAGTGACTATTTCTTTTGGAAGGAGTCTCCAGCGTCGGCACTTAGTAACGGTGTACTTTACTTTGAAGTTTTCTGACGCAAGAAAGGACAGAGGGATTTGCGTTTTCCGATTGCTTGGTAACTGGACAAGCTGTCTTTATTAATGTCATGAGATGGGGGTGTGTGTGTGTGTGTGGGGTGTTTAATGTTTAAATTATAAAAGGAACTAACTTGTTCTGTGGACATTCAATACAATATTAGATGTAACCAAAAATGGATAAAAAAAGTACAATGTATGTGTTTTTTTTTTGTTGTTTTGTTTTTAAATATATAAGAAATTAGAAGCTTGTACTTCGAGACGTGCTGTTAGTACAGTATAGTAGTGGTGGGTATTACTGAAATTACGGGTCGTTATGAACCCTAGCTAGTTATTACGTGCCATCAGACTCTACAGGCTTAATTGGAGATAATTGCTATGAAAATGATGATGTGTATAGCACATTGGTTTAAAAAAAAAAACCCTTTAAATAAAGAAGAAGAAGAAGAATGCATTTTATGGTATTGATGGAGCAGTGTGCGTTTTTTTGTTTGTTTTTTTTACTACAGAAGGATGATTCCATGAGTCAACATCGAATCGTTTACCCGTTCATAAAATGTTTTAAACTCTTCTCAAGCCACAAGATCTGATTTATTTGTGTATTTTTGAATTTTTTTTGTAATAGACTGCATTTTGGATGAAGTCAATTCTACAGTCGACTCTAGGAAAAGTCTTGTTTTATTTTGCTTTGCTTTAATGGAACATTCTCACTTTATTTATCACTTTTTGT
Source organism: Ictalurus punctatus (assembly GCF_001660625.3). Classification (NCBI taxonomy): domain Eukaryota; kingdom Metazoa; phylum Chordata; class Actinopteri; order Siluriformes; family Ictaluridae; genus Ictalurus; species Ictalurus punctatus. Next base: position 2,684,526 of record NC_030416.2, read on the forward strand.
ATGAGATGAAGATTTCTTACTCTCGTCTGCTCCCAATAGATTTGTAAAAAAAAATCTCTCTCTCTCTCTCTCTCTCTCTCTCTCTCTCTCTCTATATATATATATATATATATATATATATATATATATATATATATATATATATATATATATATAAATATAAATACATATACACACACACACACACTGATTGATCCGGACTGTAATTCTGGAGGCCAGAGTTGAGCATACTGGCCTGGAAAAATCTTCCGGACACTGCTGTAGACATCACAGCCTTCATTCAAGCAAGAGTGCTCTTTGAGCTGTTGATGTACACAAGCTTCCATGCTGCGCACTCCGTGTTTCAGTTTCTCCCGAGACGCTATGCTCGTCCAGACGAGTGTGTTTTTATCAATCAGGACATACACGGTGTTGTTTCACTGCACTGAAGTTCACAGGGCTTGGGTATTATGTGAATGTTTTTTATATAGTGTGAAAAGTGTGTACTTCAGTAAGCAATATGGTGGTTTAATAATGACCGCTTACTGATTTGCAGCGCTTGTATTTGCTTGGCTTTGGCATTGGCGCTCCATTTTCACGTCACTTTCAGCTAAAAGCTGGGTTTTGCGGGTGTGATTTGGTCGAAAAAGAAAAGAATTTCTTTTGGTATACTAATACTTTTTGCTAAATTTGAAGCCGTCTCTGTCACTTGATTAACTGTCCCTGTACTTTTTTTAGTTAGAGATAGAGCTTTCTTCATTTACATGAGTGTTGCCTGGCAACAAGGCTTTGCTTCGCCAAAGCAAATCATTCATGGGTAATTGCTTTTGTTGTGCATAATGACAAACACTTGCCAGGTCACTGAGATGACACAACAGCAGTCATTTCTGTGGCATGCGCTCAAGCTTATAACTACTGGACACATGCATGCACGTATGCATTTGTGCTTAATTAGTTTCTCTCTCTCTCACTCTCTCTCTCTCTCTCTATCTGTGTGTGTGTGTGTGTGTGTGTGTTATTGTGTGCTTCATAATTCTAATAGCCTACAAATTACCGTTGACAATGCACTGCTGTGCTGAGGGTTGTGTCAAGGTGTCATGGCGCATTCCAATGCAATACCGCCGCATTACGCATTCCCGAGAAGCGCTCGACTCGTCAGAGATCTGTCTGTGCTCCATACGGATTCAGCAGAGCACTTGATTCTACAAGTGATGAAAACAAACCACTTAAAAAGGACTTCTGTGTCTTTTGTTGTTGCTGTTGTTGTTGTTCTTCTTCTTCTACTTCTGAAACACATTGATAGAACTGTGAGCCAACAACAAAAGGAAAATGAGAAACTGCACATTTCGGGTCAGAAAGAAGTCAGGACGGTGGTTTCGTCTCCTTTCGCGCACACCCATGTGCCACCGAATTGTGTTCTTTCATCCAGCATTGCATAATTAGAGTAGTGAAAAGCCACGGTGGTTGTTGTTGTTGTTGTTGTTGTTACCGGACAAGTTGTTCATGCTTGTGCACACATATTACCAGTTAGACCTTCACTGCTATTGATTTGAATCTGTGATTGCAGATAGACCGAATATTAAAGAGTAAACCCCTTATAAAGTAATGTACCTTTTACCGAAGTTTTGGCATTACACATTACGTACGCGTTGGATCATCTCAAACAAGCGGATTATTTGATTGACAAGATGTCAGAATGCCTCATTGTGCTTGTCAAGATGTCAAGACGTCAAGGAACCAGGGATGGCAGGTTTCTATTATAAATGAGAAGAAATTTGAACGTTTGGTTTTCAAATAAATCGGCTCGTTACGGAGAGACGGGAGCCACCTGGCCGGGAAACCCCCCCCCCAAAAATGACGCTTTTCTTCTTTTTCAGATAATACAGTAATATAAATAAAATTGACTTGGCGTAAACGCTAATTCACCGAAGCGGAAAGGGTAAGGGATGCGAAAGACGCACTTCTGGTAATAGCTAGCTACTTTGAGCGTTGGATTTGATCTAGGTGAATTTCGCCTTCGAGTCTCATGAATTGTTGTGAAGCCAACACAGTGGGCGGGGCCGTGGAATCTATGGTTTGGAGACAAATAAATAAATAAATAAAAGAGGAGGCACTGTTAATTATTAGGAAGTGTAATACCAGACTTTTGAGTCGCAGCACGTAAGGTAACGATTTGATATTTGATGATGTTACTGAATCTCCTAGGATTCCGAAGGAAACCATTCAATATTTGACTCTACCAGAGAATTCGCTATGATAGGATATGATTTTGAATCTTAAGGCAGCAATTCAATATCTAACGATGACACTGAATTTGCTCTGATACGATAGGATTTAGCGTCTTAAGGTAACGTCTTCCACTGAATCGGTGATGCTATGATACGCTAGGAATTGATTTATATGTGACCAACTTTGTTCAGGATCTGGAGTAGGCCTTGTCTTAACTGGTGACTGATGATGATGATCCGGAGAAGAACTATTTTAAGTTCCATCTGAAGCCTTAGAAAGACATGGAATGGTGGTTCATTTTAAGTTGGCCAATGACCTGGCCATGAAATGTGTACCAATATGTTGTGGAGTCATCAAACTTTAATATGTGGCCTCTGGTTAATTATTTGGCAGGGGAAAAAATCAATTCACCACAAAAATCAAAACCACAAAGACCAAGGTTCATTTAAGGTTACACATGCTTAAGTTGTGTACTTCAATTGATTTCTTGGTCTCGTTTATTTTAAAACATGTCAGTTGCCACGAGTTAAATCAGGACCGCAAAAAATATATCTCAGGAAACCTAACTCAAAGACATAATACAGTATATTAATTTTTGGCCGCACACTATTTTAAAAAAATAATAGCTAGTGTCTCTGTGAATTGGAAGGAAAGCCTCGTTAGCTTGTGTAGGGTGGTGTGTATTAGCATTAGACTTTTTTTTTTAAAATAAGTACTGCGTTAATGGAATAAAGGTGTCACCTTGTGCAAAAGGGCTGTTAGTCAGTCTGCTGGAATAATACATGTAAATGGAAATATTGCACTCGCACACATTTTCTCTCTCTCTGTCAGTCTATTTGTACTTCTTTCTGACTACGGATTATTTCAATTAGCCGTCCATATTGATGGTTAGTAGGCGGATGTACTCTAGATGCATGGAAATGGAATTGTTCCTGTGTTTCCCCTTGAGGATTACATGTTTATTCCAGTGGGCTGCTGTTGCTGCTGCTGTTGTTGTTGTTCTTATCAAATGGTCTTAAAGTAAGCATTTTACAGTTTACCCAGACACTCCATCAAATCAACCGAGTATCAATTAGAGCGCAGCGTTGCACTTTGGGAAAACTTTCGTACACCGGAAAAGCTTGAAAAGGGCTCGGTGAAATGACGAACACAATTAAGCAAAAAGAAGGCAATGAAACTTTGCTCTTAAAAGTCCAACTATGATGAGTTTTGTATATATATGGCAACTAGAGGGGAAATGAAAACTTTTGAAATATAAAATGCGTTATTTAATGTGATGCTAAAAGAAGGAGAATCTGTGAAGGTGACGCAAATGTTGCACTCTCTATATCTTAAATACAATGAATGCTTTTTCTTTTCTTTTTTTCTTTTTATTGCGTTATCTTTCGCTCTTTCTCAGCATTTTGCTTCTCACTTGGATCTTTGCCTCATGAATTATTACCTGAAGCGACACGTATTGTAAGCCGCTGGTCATGTTGTTTGGAAATGATAATTCACTGACCTCAAAACACTGTTTTTTTTATTATTATTATTGTTCTGTGAGACTCCGCAGCCTTTAAACCATCACTTAGACGTCATAATTCACAATAAGGAATGTTGGAAAACATCCTTTAGATTTTAGAGTAATGAGTAATGCCATAGAGGAACCTTTTTTTAAAAAAAAATTCCTAATGAAGCTTGTGCTGTGTAAGTGTTTTTATCCTGGTCAGGGTCATGGTGGATTCGGATCGAATCCCAGGAGCACTGTGCGCGAGGTCGGAACACGCCCTGGATTGGACGCTGTTCACTGTGAACGCTGTGATTGATGGATCTTTAACCATTTTTAAAAAAATTTTGCCATGAATTTAAAAAATCCATAATAAATGAAGGATCTTTTATACACAGTTAAAATTGGCAATGACTTGTGAGAATGAGGTGCGAGAATGAAAGGTTTTTTTAGTGTCCATATTTTATCGTAACACCTTGTATATACACACGGTCTATGATCATTATGGGAAGAACACAATGATCACAATGGCCTTAGTAAGACTTGCTCGCACAATTCTCTGGTTCGCTTGGGTTACTAAATCATGGTCATGCGTTATCTCGTTCTCACGCCTTACTAAGTCATGGCCACGCATTAGGATTCTGTTCCCACACGTTAATAAGTCAGCAGTGGGGCTTTGTATCTTTGTGGGGAAAAATGGTAATCCGTTAATCAAGTCATGGGCTGAAGAAGTCATTCGTTCATCTTCAGTCACTGCTTTATCCTGGTCAGGGAGGCGAACTTGTCCCAGGAAGGAATACACCTGGATGGGATTTTAAAAAAAAAAAGAACAAGAAGAAATTCATTGTCACAGCATGTGTGAAAAACACAAGAGATAATATCATTAGCTATCCTGTCTGCTCCCCCCTCCCTTGTTCATAAGCAAAACACTCACACAGCATGCATTGGGCAGCATGATTCCTGCTCCAATGGGCCTCTATTAATGCTTGTTGCAATTCACATTTTTGACCACTAGGTGCAATAATGCCTCTAGAGCTTAATGTGTCAAACGATTGCACAGCATTGATGGAAGGTTGGCTTATATCTATTCTAGTGTATGAAGTTGTGAGTGCGAACTTGGTTGAAGAGTTTATAGATTATATACGGTATGGTTGTGCTCTGCCCCACCTGCCCCTATGGACTAGTTCTTTAGTATTCTTTTTGCCTTCTGCTTTGATCATGCCGTTGGAACAGTCTGGAAAAAGATCTACTTAAGTCTGATCAAGCTCTCGCCTGGGCTCTCTGACAACAGTTTTCTCGCACATCTTCCCAATCATTAGTATTCAGATAGGGGTACTTTTTTTTTTTTTTAAAGCCAGTCCTGTTTAAGATGAACTGCAGCTTTCATCTCATTTCCTCCAGGATGGCAAGTGTCAGGTCTTTGAGTCCTGCAGCAGTCAGTTGTTGCATAAGGATTAACTATTGTTATGCCACAGTGCTGTTGAATTTCCAGTATCCTATTGGTCAGAAAGAATTGTCTAATTGCCTACTAACCGTCGTCTAATTCACTTGTAAAATGCTATCGTTCTTTTTCGCAAATCCCAGCTTTATGGGAAGTTGGAGTCAGATTCCAGGGTCAGCCATAGTCGCAGGGCTCCTGGAGCAGTTACGGTTGAGGACCTTAGTGGTAGCTTGGTGGTGGTGATGGGTTTAAGCCCCTTCTGATCAGTAATCTTTAACCACTGAGCCACCACTGCCAAAAGAGAGGATGACTATTTATAGCTGCTATAAAATAGAGTGATAAGGGTAGTGTGTTAAAAGTAAGGCAGCATTAAAGTAACTATAAAAGGATAAAAAAGTATGACGTGCCATTGATTAATAAATAAAAAATGATGGCAATGGATGGCAAATTGGTGTGGTGTAAAAGATCTATATAGAGATTATAAAGACACTGTGCTGAAGTTTTGAACCAGTTCATGTGATGTGAGGACATCATTTTCTATCCTCCAGTCAGAAGCATAATGAGCATCATGGGAAAGATGTGGCTCTCATTACAAACACTATGAGCAAGCTATAAGCAGTTCAGTACAGCATCTGCCACCATGTTGCTATGTGATTTATCACATCTGTGATCATCAAACACATCGCGTCTCAGTCGGGGGATTCGAATTAATTCCAACTGTGAGAGAATGTCCAAAAATATCCCTCGTTCTGATCCATGCTTCTATACACTGTGTGTACGGTGTACTGAATGAAACACTTGAGGTATAATGTTTGTGATAGCGTATTAGAACAAGCGCCGTGATAAACCTTCGATTTTGCCTTGCAGCCAGAACTAATTGCATCATTCTGACCAATCAGAGTGAAGTATTCAACAGTGCTGTGGCTGTGATTTTTATAAGATCTATTAAGGAAAGCCAAAGAGATTACCTCGTTCGCAGATCTGAGGACGTGAGGACTGTTTTGTTGTCTGTACTGATGTCTGTAATGGGCTTTACACAAAACACTGTTGGTGTTTTCCTTAAGTTTCATCACGATTTTACAGAAGTGTTTGACATTTCATTTGTAAAAACTATAATTAACACAGATGAAGTGTGAAAAATGGGAAATGTTTTGAATGGAGAAGGAAAGATAGCAGACGGCGCAGCAAGACCCCCAGAGCAACACCAATTAATTGGAGGAGGAAGATTTCTGCTGGCAGGGAGCTCCAGGCAGGAAAAGCTTGTAAAGCTTTATTATGTCGGGATATAAAGACTTGGATTAACGGTATACACAGTGGTTATCATGTCAGTTACCATCGTGGCCTAAATCACGTTTGTGAAGAAATACTGCGCTTCCCATAATTTTTAACAGGGGTCATTTGTTCCGTGGGAAGAAAAGGAGATCTGAATGGAAATTTCCTTCCATTTAAATCCACACTCACTGGCCACTTTTAGACGGAAAACCTGTAGTTTCCTGCAGTTATCCAATCATGTAGCAGTGGTGCAATCCATAAAATCACGCACATACAGGCCAAGAACCGAAGTTAATGTCCACATCAAACATCAGAATTTACACAAAATGGTGCAAAAAACAACAACACTTTCATAGTTCTGTGGGTGGAAATGCTTTGTTGATGAGAGAGTTCAGGGGAGAATGGCCAGATTGGTTGAAACGGACAGGAAGGCTACAGTAACTTAAGTCTTTACAACTGTGGTGAGCAGAAAAGCACCTCATAATGCACAACATGTTGAACCTTGAGGCGGAAATTTCTATTTCTGCTGCAACATGGGGATCAGAATTTGGCATCAACCGTTGATGAATCCTTGTATCGACAGTTCAGGCGTCTGCTGGTGGTGTAATGGTGGTGGGGAATGTTTTCTTCGCGCTGAACCCCTTTAATTCCAAAGCAAGCATTGATAGAAAGCCACAGACTGTCTGTGTATTGTTGTGGACCATGCGCATCCCTTTATGGCCACAATTTATTCATCTTATAATGGCTAATTTCAGCTTAAGTCAATCAAACTAGTTCCACGATCATGACAATAAGTTCAATCTAAGTTAATGGCCTCTGTGGTCACCCGATGGAGCACCGTTGGGATGTGGTAGATCGGAAGAGTTGCAACATGAATGTGCAGTTGGCAAAATCTGCAGTGATTATGCCGTGCAATCCTGTCAGCATGGACCAGAATCTCAAAGGAATGTTTCCAACACCTTGTGGAATCCATGCTATGAAGAATTGTGGCTCTTTTGATGGGGGGGGAGGGTCTGGAGAGGAGCCCTATCCATCACTATTATGAAATGTTTGTGGTGAGAGATTTCACACCTATGAAATCTATGAAACTAGTTAAGTCACATGACGGCCACTGGCGTCTCGAGGTGTGAATTATAGTCTGGAGGTGTGAATTGGTGTGAAACATCACTGACAGCATTGTAAGGAGTTGATAAATAGCTGTCGTAAACTTTCCCACCTCCTAATCTAACGGGCCAGCTGCGTTCCTTATCTGAAATTTGTACAATATGTCAAAATTTCAATTACTTACATTTATTTTGTCATCAATAATATAGCTGCAAGCAGTAATTAAGGGGTCCAAGCACTTTTTGGCCCCACGTTTTAGCAACAGTACAACAGACCCAAGGAGATGTCTCACTTTCTGTTACAGACGTACAACATCTTATACTTTGATATGACAACGTTCAGACGTGATCGTGATGTCCTCGTCGTTCCGAATGCTATGTACTGTGAAAGATTTTCTAGAATGGTTTCCTTTTGAGTATAGCTGATGATACAACGCCTCATTCGTAATTGCTGATACGGGTGTACGGGCATCTTCTTGTAAACCTATGCGGACACAGGAAGAACATACGAAATTCAAAACAGAGAGTAACCGGAGCTCAGGATCGAACCTAGGACGCTGGCGCTTCGAGACGACGACGCTTCCCGCCCAAGCCGTTCTCTTGTCTGTTACGATCCAGAAGCCTTCTCAAACTGAAGGCTAGATGCAGGGAACGAGACAAAGACACCATCCTACACGATCATTAGCTATGCTTACATGACTTAAGAAATGAGGACATTCCAGTTGTACTAGTGGGGAAAAAAAAGCTGCCAGATATTGATCAGTAATCTTTTGCATTCACCTCTGGCAGTTCAAAACACACTTAATGGGATTATAAACGAGGCAAGGTTCCATCAAACTGCATTCTAATCTATCCTAGAGACAGATACTTGTCATTTTTATCCAGACAGAAAGCATGTATTAGTCTTAACAGCACTCAGATGTACAGTATTTAGCAATAATAATAAGGCGATTTGGACAAGACCTACCCCAAGAGGCTTTTCAATTGCCTTTGCCTTCTTCCCTCGTGAACATGCAGGTGAAATTAATTTGAGGTTATCTGACCTAAACAGCTTTTAATGGTAGCAGGTTGTGTTCCGTGCAGCCAGAAAAGGAGTCCTTTGACTCCTGCTTCACATCCATAACACACACGCGCGCGCACACACACACACACACACACACTGGACGCAGTTAAGAGGCTGAGTGGAAAATCCGGAGCTGTAACAGAACGTTAAACAAATAGGGAACATTTGTAACATGATATTTAGGAGAACTACGACGTTGTTGTAACAATTTACCAACAACATTATTTGTTAAAGAACGATATGTGGTAATTTTATCCAATTATAGCTACATTGTACTGTTTAAGGAAAACCATTTTGTTTGTTTGTTTGTTTTCTCACCAGCCTCTGTTTTTTTCTTGTTTAGTTAATACAAAAGAAAAAAAAAGCTTGTGTTACTGAGAAACCGCAAAACGTAAAATTCTCTACGTTGAAGACTTTCACATGTCGGAGAACTTGGTTACAGCTTTAACTGGCACTGGAGTCTCCTTCCTCTGTAAGCATTTAATAACCTTCTCCTTACAGAAAAAAACCCAAAAACATTGTATTTTATTTTTTTAGTTGAAGTTTTCCACCACATGAAAGTCTTTAGTACAGACGAGTTGTTTTTTTGTTTTGTTTTTTTGTAGACAAAACATTATTTATTTATTTATTTATTTATTTGTCTTGTTTACGTCTGAAGCAAAGAGAGGAAACACAGCGAGTCTGGTGAGGAAATAGATGTTTGCAGCTGCTATAACGTAATAAGATTTACGCCTCTTTTTCAAAACATTAAACGATACTGTAAACAGGTTCAAAGGGATGATTTGTTATTATAAATTATGGGGGGGGGCCTGCTAATTAGCAAATTTGTCACGTAAGAGGAATAAATCACTTCAGGACATACTGTTACAGGAAAACAATTGACTTCAGGGTGGTAACAGTCGCACAACCGTTTGTACATGCAACACCGCCATCGATTCATTTCCTAGTGTTTTATGCGATAGCTAGCTAATACAATCAATTTCTCTGCCACAGAGATGGGTGACGATTGAGACATCTTAGCATGTGGGGTGTTTATTAAAATGGCTGGTGTTCGAGTGAATATTTACTTGCTGTATGATGCTATGATTTCATCTTAACACAGAAATCTTCCCTCTGAGTTTTTTTTTTGGAAGCATGCTTGTTTTACTTGTGTGGAATCATGACATTTACAACTGTTTATTTCCTACCATGCTGAGGTTAAGGCCACAGATTAAACAGCTTGCATCCCAATGTTGCCATGAGAACAGCAAAAACCGAGGCAACTCTAGTGAGCCTTGCAGTAATCCAGAGCTCAAACACACGTTTGTTGCAGATCCCCATATCTGCAATTATAATTATACAGACAGCAGGAATATGTTACCGAGGCCTATAGAGAGAACGGATCCAGATTAGTCATCTGGATTTATCCGGTCAGCGTGACGTGACGCAGCTCTGCACGTTCAGCTGTCCGTCCCCACCCGCGTCTCCACCTTCCCCCCCACTCCAGTCTCTCTGTTGTGGGATCTTTGGTCAGCATGAACCGTTCATTTCCACTGATTTTTATCCGTTTTAACAACCTTTCAGATATAAAGACCTTTCAAACGTCTTCCACTGCAGCGCTGTTGAATTCTCAAATCTGATTGGTCAGAAGTTGTTGATTTAAAAAAAAATAAAAAAAATCGACAACAGCAGCTCTGACCGATCGCATGTTTTTTATATGAAAGCATTTTATGTTGTAGCCGCTGTAACGTAACCGATAACAGGAACCTGGTTCGCAGTGTTCCACAATTATAAATATATATAAATGTGATTTGGTGAGAAATTGGAATTAAATAAATAAATAAACAAAGAAACATATAAATAATTAAATAAATAAATAGGCAATGAACAAAAATGTAAATAAATAAATAAATAAATAAATAAATAATAGTAATAACCATAAGTGGTGTTAATTGTAATAGAATATTTGTGAGAAATTGGAATTAAATAAATAAAAACAAATATGTAAATAAATAGGCAATAAACAAAAATGTGAAAAATAAATAAATAAATAATAACCATAAGTGATGTTAATTGTAATAAAGTAAATTAAAATATTGTATCATGTAAAAAATAATGTCAAAAATTAAAAAAAAATTTTTACAATTTATTATACAAAAATTTATTATTTCCATGTCCTATTTTTTTTTATGTTGTTGGGTTTTGGGGGTGTTTTTTTTTTTTTAAGATAAATGTTTAACATCTGGGGTTTTTTTCTTACAGGATTCATTAATTTTCACACAAGCAGATTATTGTCGTGTGAAATGTATGTGATTTTAAAAAATAATTATTTATTTATTTATTTTCTCCACCAGGGTGGGAATATCAGTAAGCACAGTATACATGGTTTACAGTTCATTCAGTAAGGCCGGTGAATTGTGGATTTTTACTGAATGTATTCAAGTGTATGGATGTGCAACCACGTTCGATGCCATGTTGCGAGGAACTTGTCACAAAGCCGGATCTTAAGTGAAATCAGAATGAAACCAGTGTCTGATAATGTAACCTTTTTATGAAGAGTGGCGCTCGTGTGTGTGTGTGTGTGTGTGTGTGTGTGTGTGTGTAAAAGCTGCCGTGGAGCAAAAGGTGTCGAGGAGGGGTCGTCGAAACATGCCGGACGGTCATACCAGAGCTGAACGGATCTTTGGAGTGTGTGGCAGACGTACAGATCGATACCCACAGTGATGATCTCTCATACAGCAGGCTAGTAGAGCTCTGCCTCCTCTGCGCAAGTCAATCCTGTTCATATTGCTGAGTCAGACCTTTCTGGCCTAAAGGGAGACGATTTTCAGCTGGAATGTAAATTAGCTACAGCCTTAATGTTTCATATTCTGTGGCTGTGAGACACATTAGTTCATTTGTCAGGAGCTAATGGCTACAGGCTTGAACACACATATACATTTTATGTATAAATACTGTATATATGATCTGATTTATAATGAACAGTTCAATGAGAACAAGCCAGCAGGACTTTCAGGTTGACTGTAGGACCTTAGATTTGCGGTTTAACTCCTAGAATGCCACGTTAATACAGTAGGAACACCTTGCTCGTCTATCCAGTCAGCCAATCATGTGGCAGCAGAACAATGTATTAAATCGTGTGGATATAAGTCGCGACCTTTTTAAGACTTTAATGTTCTCATCAGTCATCAGAATGGGGAAAAATTTGACTTTGACCATGGAATGGGAGCTGGGTCCAGTTTCAGAAACCAGTCAGAGGAAAATGGCCACAGTGATTTGAGCTGAGAGTAGCTCAATTAAGCACTCTTTACAACCGTGGTGAGCAGAAAAGCATGTCGAAACACACAACACCTCAAACCTAGACGTGGATGGTGTTTAACAGCTGAAGACCACATCAGGTTCCACTCATGTTAGCCAAGAACAAGAATCTGAGGCTACAGTGGGCACTGTTACCGCCCTAACAGCACATCCTGAAGTGTTTTACTCCCCTCACTGCAATTTGATAACAATTTCCTTTTTTTTTACGTTGATTAAGTTTACGAGTTACGTTTAATGTTTAACGTGGAACGTCTGAGGCAGATCTCCCTGCAGTTCGGCCAGTACCTGGATGGGAGACCTCCTGGGGAAAACTGTTTCTGCTGGAAGTGGTATTAGTGAGGCCAGCAGGGGGCACTCACTCTGTGGTCTGTATGGATCCTAATGCCCCAGTATAGTGACAGGGACACTATACTGTAAAAACACCATTGTCTTTCAGATGAGACGTTAAACCGAGGTCCTGACTCTCTGTGATCGTTAAAAATCCCAGGAAACTTATTGTAAAAGAGTAGGGGTATAACCCCGGGGTCCTGGCGAAATTGCCCCATATTGGCCCCTATCTATCACTTTCCTCACCTCTCCACCAATAGCTGGTGTGTGATATGTGTTCTCGCTCAATATGGCTACCGTATGGTAGCAAGTCCACCGTACAAGTGCCTGTGAATGCGCCGTTACCACGGAAACCATAACGCGTTAAATCAGTATAAACTTGTGCTACGAAGCACGAGCATGACGATACACAAGTGATTCCATGATGCCGTTGTGACACGATTCGTTCATTTATTCCTCTAGAACGTGTCGTAACCGGAGCCCCCTGGACCGCAGTCCTTAAGGAGATTACGAGGTAATGTTTTGAACCCTCAGGCCGGCCTACCCCATGGTAATACGCACGCGTTTCTCGGCACACGGAGACCTGTGCGAGCGTGAACTTGTTTGGGCTCTGCAAATGTTACAGTCATTTAAATATCACACATCATTTGTATTCGGCGTCTGCGAGCTCCCCGAGAGACGGCTGCGAAAGCAGGAAGTGGCGCTGCTGGAAATCAGACATGCTGCTGTGGTCCCTGATGCTTATCAAATCGATGAGACAACGCCGTTCACATTTTAGCAGACGTGCGGTTCTGATACGTCGCTGTTGTAACAACGTGCAACACTAAAATAAGCACTCAGACATCCCTCTCGAATAAACACTCGCAATTATCTTTATGTGAAGAAAATTGCCTTTGCTGATTAAGGGGAATGTGTGTTTTTTTTTTCTTCTGCATAAAGCATGCCATGATTTCACGTAGTAGTCGTGCAAGTGCCTGAATTCCTGTTGATGATTATCTGATTAATGATTGTCTGTTTGCATTATCCATGCAAATAGATGTCACCTAGCTCTCTTGGTATGGTTTTAGCTTCGTAACGGCACACTGTGAAGGCCTTGTTTCACTTCTCATCCTGTGCTCACAACAAGCATCAGTGGAGAAAAAATACAAAGAGGACGGTAAAATAAAGAGCCTCTGTCCACCTCATCAGCTCTTTTCTTTCTTTCTTTCTTTTTGATAGTGTGTGCTGGTTTGTGGAAATAAGACCGTCGTATATCTATGCTTCAAATCCATTGTGGCAAGCAAATTGCTCTGTCCGTGTTCAAGCATAAAACCAGAGGATCAATTTTAGAAAATTGTTTTGGGGGTTTTTTTCCCCCATCGCGACATGTTTTCTAGGTGAAGCATTGTACTCATTTTGAAAAAAAATGGAGGTTTATGGAGGTCCATGTGATCATAAGGCTGAAGTTAATATGTAAAACTAAATCATTCTGCACATTTTTCATGTGACGCAAATTAAACCTAAGCTTTTTTTTTTTTTCTTTTTTTTTTTAAACCAGAGTTTTATTATTGGCCTGACGGTACAGCAGAAGAAAATTGTTTACAAATACACAAAAATGAGTCCTATGCATTGTTGAATTTTTCATGTCGTGTTGTGGAGTGGAAACCGAGGCGTATCTCAGTTACATGCGACTCTGGCGATGCGCCGTGCTAAAATTTATGTTTTGGCTGTAGATAGTCAAAAAAAAAAAAAAAAAAAAAGATGAAATGCAATTCAAGGCTAATATTAATTGACTTGATTAAAGTCTACAACAATACTAACTTCTTTTCACACATTGGGGACATACTGTAGATCACTTATCTCGAGATTCTAATTTTTTTTTAAAGAATTAAAATGAGGAGCTACGCTTATTGTGAGCTGTAAGCTGAGCACGAGTGCTTGGTCAGCTTGTTCTTCAAACTGTGGGCACAATTTTCTTCACAGGAGAGCTCCCCGAATGAACAAAGACATCGACATTTTATTCATTTGACCAATCAGAATAGCAACAATAAAAGCGTGATTTGAAATTTAGATTCCGCTCATACCTTACGTGATTCCCTAGCCTCAGTCGAGTACCTCACGGCTTCGTTAACACTGCGCTGTCGGAACGTGATCTAAATAAACTGCAAAATAATACGATGCGCTGGATCAAGTGCTATTCTATAAGCTGCTTAATAATGAGGGTGGAAGCCATATTGTTAAATTTTGACTGATTATAATTAGGGTTATTCATGCAGAAATATATTAGCGATATACCCGACTTGAGTCCGTCCCGCCAGGATTCTGCTCTCGCAGAGATGAACGCAAAATCGAGCAAACAAATGGATTACCATGGCTTTTCCGCAGACTCGGGTCGAGACGTCTCGTGTCACGTCGTCACGACGCACGTTCAGCCAAAGCCTTCTCCGATTTACGTGTGTCGAACTTGAATACAGCTAAAATGTCTCATTTACCAACACACATCACTGTGAAAGACAATTTCACCAAGTCAGGTAGTTTTCCACAAAGAACTCCAAGTCGCATCGCTAATTTTAGAAAAAGACCCGACAAAATCGAGCATTTTTGGTTAAAAAAAAAAAAAAAAACACCTTTGTGAAATCCTGTACAGACTGACTTAGGAAAAAATCTGGCAACCTGAGAGATGTGAATTACACACAGGTGACTGAAATAATCAGAATGGCGCACTCAGAAAATCTACTTTCCCCCACAAAATTTCCTTCATTTGTTCTCAGGCTCCTGTTTTTGCCTTTTAACCGTGTCCTGTTTCCCTGGGGGGTGGGGGGAACAAAGGAACTTTCAATACAAAAGCGACAGATGCTTGTTGCTCATGCACGTTGGGTGGGTGACCAGCAGGCTGTATTATTTTGAGTCATTTAGTGTTCGGTATAGTTTGTTTTCAATACACTTTAGCTCATTCTGAGGTCCTCAGTTTGTTCATGACTGGTGTTTCCCTGCACAGTCAGTTTCTTTCCCCGCGTATTTCCATACGTTATGTTAGCCTTGGGTAATTATTTGCAGTCACAAACTCGAGTGCCGAAGCACAGAACTGCCTAATCTCATCGCTGCATGGTCCTAACCCTTTAAAATGGCTGTAAATTGCCTTTGTTTCATGTCACGTAACGTGGCAGCGGATTCAAAATAGTTTCTTTGGACAGTGCGGCGAAATCTACAACCTCCACGACCTCGGTTTAAGGAAGAGCAATAGAGGCTGTTTTCTGACAGGACGAAGAAACGTGGTTCTGCTACAGCGGGCCAATGCTTGAAAACCTTCTCGCTTGTGAAGAGGTCTTGCCTGAGGAGCTCGTGATGAATGAGTCCCAGTGCACAGTCTAGGGTTGATAATCAGTGGTGTGTGAAGTCAATTTATCTCTCATGCCTGGACTGTGTACAAAAAGTGTTGAAGGCAACAGTATTTCAATCAGCTTAGCTTCCTGTGCTGTGTTAAAACACACTTAAAAAAAAAAAAATAGAGACAAGACCGAATAACGATGGAAAGGAGGAAATTGTGGTGGCATTAACCAATAAAGCATGAGAGAAGGGGGCGGGGAAAAAGCTCAATAATAGGATGTGCTGGATCAAGTGCTACGTTACAGGATGTTTTGTCATCGTTAATAAGTTTTTATGTTAAATCACGTTTTAAAAAAAACAACACGATCTGCTTCTTCAGTCTGCATTTTCTATACGTGATTTATTTATTTTTTAGGCTTTAATGTAAGGTGTTGGTCTAGATGTTCTTGGAAAACCCACTTTCGGACGCTTCTACTCAAGAACAATCCGGAAGCCTCAGAGGACTGAAGCACGTAACCTGACTTTTTTTTTTTTTTTACTTCAATATTTAACATAGTAAACGAATTGAACGATTTGACATTATTCAGCTGCCTACAGAATAGCACTTGATCCAGCGCGTCCTATAATTTAGTTACTCGTGCACGCGACGGGGCTTTCGCTACATAAATATTGAACCTGCTGAACTTCTGGGTGAACTTTTGAGTCAGGATGTGTTTTTTTTTATTTTTTTTTAAATTACATTTATTTATGCAGCTTATTTATGTATCGTTCAAGAGTTTAACTGCAACACAGGATGCATCTCATTCTCATATTCGTGGCCACTATACATACTTGCGGAGCAATTGTTGTATTTAATATGATTCCCAGTGGACACCGATATGGATAGGTTGCGATGTTTGTTTGACTTACCACCACAATTCCTATCTATTCGCCGCTGATGTCGGTCATGTCTGATGATTTTTCAAGACCTTTGACGTAATTTGCTACATTTTGTATCTAGATCTCTTTTTATATCCGACACACGGTTAATTGGCGTTCAACGTAACGACTCCTCCACGTTGCCGCCTTTTGTAGTCGTAATCGAGCGCTCTCGTTTCTATTATTTAGTTCACCTCCTATATCCGACACAACGAAACAGACCTTCCAGTCGACGGTCTAACTCGCATGTCAGCTCCTTTCGTATTCTTCTTTACACCACAGCGCTGTTGAATTCTTCACTCTCTAACGTTTCTAAAACGTTTCTAAGACGTTCCGAGTTCAATGGCACGTTTATATTAATACGCTCGCTCCATAGTAACAGCTCGTAAAAAGAGGGACGCTCAACTGGATTTCTTTCATTAAGAGCAGATATGATTTCCTTAAAAATGGAAACAGACTGGACAATTTAACTGCTTGAACAATTTTCAAACAAAAATGTGTGGGGTTGTTGTTGTTGTTGTGGTTTTATTACAGTAAATCTAACATATACATGAAATTCACCCAAGAATATAAGAGCTCCACAGAACCTTCATTCTGATGTGGCTGTAAAGCTGTGTGTATGTGTGTGTGTGTATGTATGTATATATATATATATATATATATATATATATATATATATATATATATATATATATATATATATATATATATATATATATATATATATATATGGAATTACATATATATCTACTTGCCAGACGTGAAAGCTTGTAATTCCTCGTTCCATAAAATTTAATTCCAGGCCTATCTTCATGAAGTTCTGCTCGGAGGAGCTGCTTGACTGTGTCCCATGTGAGAGGAAAAGATAAGGACGCTTTAATTTGGGTGACTCATGCAGAGGAGTAGGTCCATGACTTTACCCTGACTTTAAGATAAAGCAAATGTACATAGTGACCCTTGAAATCGTGCTATTTTTGGGAGGGGGCGGGGGTTTAAAATGACCGTAAATGCTCGTGTAACTCGTATTTTCTGGTGACTTTCGCATCTCAGCCTATTCGTTTATATGGTGTATAGTGTATTATATGGTTCCAGGTTAAATGATGACGTTGCAGGAGCTATTCCGGCGTCATGATTAACATTATGTTCTCGGATCTGACGAGTGACGAGCTTGTTTCTTCTCAGACGCGCGCTTCCAATTTCAGGGCCTGTGATTTAGCTCGGAATGTCCCAAATTAACCGTCGCGTCTTTGTTTCACTCGGTTCGTTCTCTGGTTTGTCAGGGCGCTAAACAAACCCGTGATTTAAAAACGCGTCTCGGCTGCGTCGTCGTTCAGATTAGCCGAACTAACGGAAAAAAAAAGCGATGTCATGTTCGTTAGGCTTTGATTAGCTTGTCTTGTAGTAGTCCAAGCAGTATTTTGTATATACACAACAAATCTGATGCGTGCTTATGAAACAAATTTTAGTGTTGTGGAACATCTGCGAAACGAGAGGGTTCCTCGAGTCCGTCCAATCCCGAGGTTGCTCTTGACGTGCTGCAAATCATAAAGAAGTCTTGCATCTCGCATATTATCCTGAAAGATCATGCTGAATTTACCCAGGAGTGGAAAAAGTTCTCCAACTGGACAATGTTGGTGTAACGTTAGCGTAACCTTATTATCAGCTTGTTTAATATGCTCAATATACTGAAAGCCTTTTTAACAACGTACTTTTTTTTTTTTTTTGTCAGACACAATAAATGTCCAAAGTATGTTTTCCATTTGCTACTTCTGGTTCGACGTTATGTATATCTGGGTTTTTTTTTTTTAATGTGGTGTGAACACAAAGGTCAGGAGCTATTCATGAGAAACTATATTACTTGTTAAACTAAACACCCCCAGGACGTTTTACTGAAATGCAGAGGCTTCTATGAATAGGGTCTTGAAGCTATACCCCGCTTGGGCTTTTGCGGTCAAGTCAAACGACTGAAATGAATCATAAACCTCTACGAACAGATTAACATTATTAGATGCAGATTTATGCCCCGTGCTAGATACCTGTCTTTTTAAAATTTACACCACTGGCAGCTACAAATCCTACGCATCATGTCGACGAGCTTGCGTGATGCAATTTGAGCTTCGCCTTCGTTTCTCTCTCCTGAAGCGCTCGAGGAAAGGATCTGTTTTGATGGCCCTCGAAAACTCACAGGTCATGTAGAATGAGTGTGTGGGTTGTGTGCTTGTTTGCCTGGCCCCTTGCAGACACCGAGAGTTGGTGGAATATGTTCACTCCCACCTGCCTTTCCATTTAATAAGCTCTCGTCTCTCGCTTTCTCTTTTTTCCTCTCTCTCTCTCTCTCTCTCTCTCTCGTTTGCTTCTTCCTTGCCTTGTAGCCATCTGCACCATTCACGCCATTCTCCACATCTGAAAATGTTCCTAACAGGAAAATGCGTACAAGGAACAAAGGCCCTCCAGGATTTTGAGACCGCAGAAATGAACGCAGTATTCGGAGGATTTCTCAAACTACCGCAGATTTTCACGCAGATTCGGGCCGAGACACGTCGTTCTTTTCATGTGCGTCAAACACGAGTTCAGCTAAAAAGTCTCATTTACTGACAAACGTCACTGTGAAAGGCCGCGTGAAACAATTTGGTACAATCGCAGTTTCGGCAGTTCACGTAAAAATATATATATATATTTTAAAAGCACTCAAAATACAGTTAGTTGTGCATAGGGACAATATTGCTAACAAGAAAATCCTAGTAGGCAAAAAACAAATAAACAAAAAAAAAACACAAAACCCATGTCAGCATATGTCAGTGGACAAGATTTTTTTTCACATTAAATTTTACATGATTCGTTTATTTTCATGATTCTTTTTTCACGATTCATTTTTTCCACAAGTGATTCTTGGACATGATTCATTTATTTTCACACATGATACTTTTACATGATTCATTTATTTTCACACATGATACTTTTACATGATTCATTTGTTTTCATGATTCTTTTTTCACATGATTTGTTTTTCACACGTGATTCTTTCATGATTCATTTATTTTCAAACATGATTCTTTTACATGATTCATTTTTTGCCACAAGTGATTCTTTTTTTCACGATTCATTTATTTTCATGATTCTTTTTTCACATGATTCGTTAATTTTCACGTGACATTTACATGATTCATTTATTTTCATGTGATTTTTTTTTGCACAATTCATTTATTTTCACATGAAATTCTACACAAATTATTTTTACATGATTCATTTATTTTCACGAGTCATGCATTTTCAAATGTGAGCTTTGCATGATTCATTTATTTTCACGATTTGTTTTTCACGCGATTTTTACACAACCTTTTTAAAAAAATGTCCATGATTTATTTTTCATTATTCCTGTTATGTTTGTTTGTTTTTACACCAGATTTGACTTCTTTCACTTATTTACGTATACTTTTATATGTAGATCATCAAGCAACAATCGTAAAAAGCGACGACTTGAGATACCGAAGTGACTGTGTGAAAAGTCTTCCAGAGGTCGGACGGCAACGTTTGCGTTTTAGACTTATAGTTTTGACCCCTCGCTACAGCGATACGAGAGAGAGAGATGAAAACTCTGCTTTTCTGTCTTTTCAGCTAAAAGTGCAGACAGAATGTGAATAAGATCACAGGTCAGAAAGACTAAGTGGTTACTTTTGCTTTCTGACTTTATCTAGGTGAACGTTATTTTTGAGAATTCAGAATTCAGAATTCAGAATTCAGTCTTGTGATCCAATAGAAAGCAAGTGGGCGGGACTGTGATTTGTTTGGTCAGTAACAAAATGGAGGAGCGGCTAATTATTACGTAGCGTCACCCTGGAGTTTTATTGTTCTTGCTTTCTTTCTTTTTTCTATCTTTTTTTTCACGTTAACAACCCCAACAAATTAGCCGCCTCGTTTACTGATGTACCATTTCTGTGGTAAAATTCAGTTTCTTCTCTCTGCCTGTGAAGTTTTTTTGTTTTGTTAGCAATTCTAGCACCTTTACTCTCGATACATTTTGTTCTTTGGTGCTTCTGTTTTTTTTTCGCTGTTGGATGTGGAACAGATGAAATTAAAATGTTTTTTTTTTCCTTCTCCTCATGTTAGTGCAATATTTTCTATCATGAGAACAATCTTGGTCTTTAATCTGTGTTTGTACCTCTACCCCAAAACGATCCACGATAACGACAGCGGCACACAAAGCGCTCTTTTTATTTTTTTCTGATTAGTTCCTTCTCGAATCTGCAAATCTCATCGGGATGAAAAGTCACCTCGTTTCTTTTCAAACGCTGGTTAATTAGTTTCACTGCGCTGTAGTGGCATGTTTATGTCACTGACCTTTCGAAGTAACCCTGGTGATCGGAGTTTGTATTCCGCGTGATTGCTCATGCTAGTCTGTGACGCCCTCGCTGTGCTTTCTGAATGAGATCCTGGTGTTTAGCAAGCAGCAGGTAGCGCAGGACTGACCACGGAGACACAAATGGAGGAAGCATTGCACCGAGCTGCTTGTCTCCCACGTTATGTTTAAACACTCTACTCCTTTCGGTTTCCTGGCATGAGGTTTTAGAGACGTCACATCTTTCCCACATTCATTTCAACAAGGTGCATATGGTTTTATCTTTCCCTTCTCGTTTTTACACCACACATTTATCAGATTTTTAACATCGTTTTGTTTACATGATTCATTTCTGTAATGTTTACTTGTGGTTTTTACACGATTCGTTTATTTTCACGTGTGATCTTTACGTGATTTGATTATTCTCACACGAAATTTTATGCAAGATTCATTTATGATCATGATTCCTTTTTCACATGATTCATTTATGATCATGATTCCTTTTTCACGATTCATTTATGTTCATGATTTGTTTTTTTCCACATGATTCATTTATTTTCATGTGATTTTTACCCAATTCATTCATTTGCAGATGAAATTCTACACGATTCGTTAATTATTCTCAACGTGATCTTTACATGATTCATTTGTTTTCATGATTCTTTTTCCACGATTCATCTTTTTCCACACGTGATTCTTTTACATGATTCACTTATTTTCACACATGATTCTTTTATATGATTAATTTATTTTCATGATTCTTTTTTCCACATGATTATTTTATTTTCATGTGATCGTTACATGATTCGTTTTTCATGTTGTTTTTACACAATTTTCACACGCAATTCTACACAATTCACTTATTTTTACATGATTATTTGTACGTGATTCTTTTACGATTCATTTATTTTCACATGAAATTCTACACACGATTCATTTATTTTCATGATTTGTTTTTCACACGATTTTTACGTGACTTTTTATTTCCATGATATTTTTTTTCATTATCCCAGTTTTGTTTTTGTGGGGGTTTTTTTTACACCAGATTATTCTTCTTTCCCTTATTTATGTACACGTTTACATGTAGAGCACATGTTTTCAGTTCTTTGATGTGATTTTCTCACATGAATAATTGTTTTCAAACAGGATCACATATGATTCAGCTGATCTCACATGTGTACGCAAATTCCAGGGCATAACACGTTGAAATTCATCTATAGTCCCATATTACTCACTCGATCACATATTTTTTGTGCTTGAATGAAGGGTTAGAAGATCCGGGCCTGATTCTGCGCTGCGGTGGCCAGCAGACGGCAGTATTGATTCGCTGGCACCGATCTCACCCCGCTTGTGCTGATGTACTAGAAAAGCCATTACATTAACAAGCAGGCTATAATACACTGCATTAATTTGCTGTGGTTGTTGACTGATATTGATGGCTGATGCCAAAGCGTTAGCATAGTAACTCAATTAAAACTGATTAGAGACTGTACACTAACGATATCCTGCTTTATTTCTAACTGGCACGCATATCGCACAACAATTCCTTACTCGTTAGCACTCGAGCCGGCCCGGTACGGATACTCTCAGGGCCTGGTGTTGATGTTTCTACATATCAGCGTTCAGGAGGCTGTGATGCTGAAGCTAAGTCCCTGTAGAGATCAGCAATCTGAACACGTGTGAATGCAGCGGGTTCCTCTTGTGTTACACGGGGGGGGGAGTATATTTGGGTCCGAAAATGCTGATGTTTGGGAAAGCGGTTTAGTGAATGTGGTATGAGCGAGTTCGCTGTGCTTCAGCAATCAGCTCAAATCATGCACAGAAAATTTCTTTTGGGTGAAGAGCACTTTCTCTGCTCAGATGCTCAGACACAACCCTGACATGATTCCTGTGTATCTTTCACATGTTAATATGGCACGTGCTGGACTTTATTTTAATGATTCATTTTTCTAATGTGATTGTTTTTAACAATTTGTTGATTTTCACATCATTTTTGTTCACAGTTGATTTTTTTACACATGAATCATTTTGTTCACAGGTGCTTTTTTTACACATGATTCATTTTGTTCACAGGTGATTTTTTTTACACATGAATCATTTTGTTCACAAGTGATTTTTTACACATGAATCATTTTGTTCACATGTGATTTTTTACACATGAATCATTTTGTTCACATGTGATTTTTTACACATGAATCATTTTGTTCACAGGTGATTTTTTTACACATGAATCATTTTGTTCACAGGTGATTTTTTACACATGAATCATTTTGTTCACCGGTGATTTTTTTTACACATGAATCATTTTGTTCACAAGTGATTTTTTTACACATGAATCATTTTGTTCACATGTGATTTTTTTTACACATGAATCATTTTGTTCACAGGTGCTTTTTTTACACATGATTCATTTTGTTCACAGGTGATTTTTTTACACACGAATCATTTTGTTCACATGTGATTTTTTTACACATGAATCATTTTGTTCACAGGTGCTTTTTTTTACACATGATTCATTTTGTTCACAGGTGATTTTTTTTACACACGAATCATTTTGTTCACAGGTGCTTTTTTACACATGAATCATTTTGTTCACAGGTGATTTTTTTACACATGAATCATTTTGTTCACATGTGATTTTTTACACATGAATCATTTTGTTCACAGGTGCTTTTTTTTACACATGATTCATTTTGTTCACAGGTGATTTTTTTTACACATGAATCATTTTGTTCACAGGTGCTTTTTTTACACATTATTCCTTTTGTTCACATGTGATTTTTTACACATGAATCATTTTGTTCACGTGTGATTTTTTTTTACACATGAATCATTTTGTTCACAGGTGATTTTTGGACAATTCATTTTTATTCACATTTTATTTTTACAGGTGATTTTTACACATGAATCATTTTTGTTCACGTGATTTTTAAATGTGATTTTTTTTTCTTATACATTATTCATTTACCTTCACGTCATTTTTAAAATGTAGGCCACGTCTTTATATTTTCACGTCATTTTTGCAATATTAATTTTTGTTCATATGAGTTTTACACATTCATTTTTCACAGGTGATTTTTACAATTCATTTTTGTTCCTGTGTGATTTTTTTTTATTATTTATTCTTAAGATTCATTTATTTTTAAATGCTGTTTTTCTAACACACGACACATGTTCTTTCACGTGTAATGTAGGCCATGTCAGTGATTTTTCCACTATTCATTTTTGTTCATAAGATTTTGAAACATGATTTTTTTTACACGATTCATTTTTGTTCACGTGATATTTTTCCCCCGTGATTCGTTCATATTTGAATGTGACTTTTTTCTTGCACACGATTCATTGCCTTTTGAACGTCATTTTAAAAATGTAGTGCGTCTTTATATTTTCACGTGATTTTTTTGCACACGATTCTTTTTTTTTTTTTGATCGTGCAGTTCATTCATTCATAATTCACATACAGTTTTTCACATGTAGTAAATGTTTTCTCCACGTGATTTATTTATACATTTTTTCCAAATGTGATTTTCTTTCCGCACGTGATTTCCAGCACAATTAACTTGAACATGTCAATTCTTCAGGTGCAGGCCAAGTTTGGAAAGTAATGCTCAGTAGAGCTCATTAATAAACCTTTTAAGATACATGCGATATAAACCAAGGATGAGTCTAAATCCAAACGCAGGTAATCTCCTGTGACGTTGTTTTTTTGGGGGGTTTTTTGGCTAAGCTGTGTGAAATGAGGGTTTTCAGTACGAGGAGCTCCTGTGTGCAGTGCGCCTTAAGGGAATTTTAGCAAATCCACTCGGGTGTTGAGTTAATGCTATGTATTGCATGATGGGAAGATGTCTGACTGAATACTTTCTCTTAACACACTACATTAAATGCTTTGTCCTTAATAGAACCCTTGTCCTTCCTTAATGGATGCATTTGACTCTTTTTACATGATCATATTACCAGACTGCCCCTACCTCTGTTGATTTCTGTAATTAGATGCCACGAAAGGTTTGGTTTTCCAGAGACTCATAGCGTCACTGAGCGTTGCTGATGTTATGTTATACTGTACATGATACTACATTTACAAACCTGCATCTAATGTAAAGGGGGGGGACTTGCCGTCCACTATGTGTTGTGAAAAACGTACGTTTTAGTTCAATCGCGCGACCTTGTTACCTGAACACATTCAGCCCCGTGAAATACAAGACAAGTTTCCCTTAAGCAGTGAGCATTTGTTTGAACTTTTGTTTCATGGATGTTCTTGTAGGGAAATTGCGAAACAAAACCGCACTCACAACTGCAGTTGTAATCGTAAAGACGGTCCTGTGCTCGTCCCAGGACTCTTAATGACAATCTGCTCATACTGAACATCCTGTTAACACACGTAAACGTACACATCACACCTCTATACTGGTAAAGATGCATCATCTAGAAGAATAGAAGAAGAGGAGTTCTCTTTGAGTCTGGTTTCTTCCTCGTGTCGAATCAGGAAGTTCTTTTGGCTTTTTTTCCCCCCTCGCCACTGATGCCTCTGGCTTGCTCATTAGCGATCCAAGTCTACATCCAGAACAGGCTGAAAAGTGACACGGTCCAGCCACAGATTCTGTCTAGGAGGTGGGAGCAGAACCCTTTCCATCGAGTTCCTGTGACATTAAAGAGAATTGCAGAAATAACACCAAAAAATGACATCATAAGGTTTAAAGATGAACTGATTAGGCACCACTGGTGATACTGGACAAGATGTATTTCTTCAAAAATGCAAAAAGGTTGGCATCTCTTGTTTCTGACAACCATTGTTGATTCTGTGGATTAAATAACGACCCTGAGAACCTTTAGTTTCTAGGGTCCACCTGTTCCATCTGAAACTGGTGATGTGCAGCGTTTTTTTCATCCAGCATCATTCCATATGGACCTCATTAGGAACCATTTGAATGTTATTGTTGACCTTGGACAATCAGTATTTCTGATCCCAGGGCTTGAAACGATTTCCGTTCAAGTCCGCACCCTAATCCTTGCGTTCTGTCATGATGTGCTCCATGTTTTGGTTTTCATTTAGTGCTGAATCACTCCATCCTAAGATCTTCAGACAGGTCTATCATTTAGGCAAATGCCAACATGCCAAACGTTTCAGAATGAATTGTATGAGATCCATTTTTCAATAATGCACCGCTACGATTCTACTATTCTTCCTTTTGTTCTTCATTCCCCAGCCAACTGTGAAGCTTTTGTTGAGCATTTTATAGACAAGTCTCTGCACAATAGCAGTTGTCTTCCACAAAGCACTGAGATCCATTCTGGAAACTGGCTGAGATGATAATAAATGTCATGCTAGTATGGGTGTACAGTGCATAATGGTCTACAGTCTCAGTCTGAAACGGAAAGCTTTGGGAAGACTATAAATTCGCTGCTGAGCAAACCTTTTTTCTCAGTTCATTCCATTAAATCCATTAAATGAACCCTATAAAAAAGGAATCATGTGGAAAGGAATTATAATTGATGTTCATGCTTCAAAACTGGCATTAGATTTATTTAGAGCGCGTATTGATTTTGGATCTGATTTCCAATTGGACTGTGCGCTTATCCTCCATTCGATCCACTAGGGGACCATGTGTGGTCCCTGAAGAAACTCAACCCCGGCCCTGCACATGCCCTTCAAAAATGTACAAGGGTGGGCATCTAGTGTTCCTGACAACCCTTGTTCATTCCGTGCGACAAGCCACATCAGCAAGAGCCTTCTGTTAGGATCGTTGGATCCATCCTGCTTCTCTGGTTGAAACCATGGGCACTCCTGAAGAAGATGAGTCGCCTCGGCCGTCAGACATCACAGTTTTTGGAGCCAACTGCACCCTTCATGGGCTCAGCCACATCTTCCTGCCCGGAGGAGTCACCATCCGTCGCTTGCTCTGGGCATCTGCCTTCGTCAGCTCGCTCTCCATCTTCCTTTACCAGGTAGCCGGAGCGGTGATGGAGTATTACCGTTATCCTCATGTCACCATCTTGGATGAGATGGACAGCCCACTCATGTTCTTCCCAGCCATCACCCTTTGCAACTACAACAGTTTCCGGCGCTCCAAGATGCAGCGGAATGATCTTTTCTGGATGGCAGGGCTTCTCGGTGTGGAACAGAGCGACTTTGATGACTTCTTGGCCGCCCTGGGACAACCGGTGGATGACAGCAAGTTTTTTCCGAGTAAGACGTTTAACATGCTGGAGTTTGTGCAGAGGACAAGCCACAACATCGAAGAGATGCTCCTGGACTGCAAGTACCGGGGCAAGGACTGTGGACCAGAGAACTTCACTACAGTAAGTGAAAGCTTGGACACCATCTAAATGCTTGAAATAAGAACAAGCTGATCATCTTTGAAATACTCGATAAGTTTGACTATGTTTAAGACGTTTTAACACGGTTTTTTTTTTGGTTTTTTAACCAATGACGGTCATGACGCGGTAAGTGCAACAGTAATAGTTACTTTTCAATGTGACAGTTCCATTAACTTTCCAAATATTAGTCTATATTAAGACCTTAAATCAGAATACTCCAAGTCTACAAGTATTAATCCTCAGCGAGTAATTACGACTCGTTCAAGACTCGCACCGAGAGAGGAAAAGAAAAAAAAAGAAAAAGTCCAGCAGAAATGTGCACAGGCGGATGCAAGTACCTTAAACACAAAAACCTTCCGAGAGTCAAAGCTATATAAAGCTCAGCATTGACCCCAATATCTTTTTACCACGGTAACAATAAATTCTGATCATAAATGTCTCGTATTGCATGTAAAAGTGATTGACCGTCCTTCCTCAGAGGAAAGTTCTCTCACCTCCAGCACTGTGTGTGGTAGAAAGTTTTCACTTCAATAAAATGCACCAGCGATTTGAGTAATGAAAGTGGGGATTTTGTCACTCTTTGTGGAAGTCTAGCTCTTGCTCTTGTCACTGATCTCAGGTAAGCTTTCAGATCTTGATGTTGCCATTACTATTATTATTAACCTTTTTTTTAACATGGAATATAAGAAGATTCACAACTCCCTGTGGTTTATACCGTATTTATCATTCTGGAATTTTCAGCATGTTGGTGAATTTCTGGTTCTGAGAGTTCCTCGACCTCAGCTACATCACTCTAGTTCACAATTGCCTCATTGTGCACTTCTTAGTACTGCTCTTGCGTTTCCGGTTCTTTCACTGCGTTCACAATTGGCGGTATTTTACAGACATGGTCTGCAAAAGCTCCTGAAGGTATGTTAGAATACTTGCAAAGGTCCTTCCAGCTAGCTAGAGAAACTACTCTACAAACTGTATTTCGTCATACATACACAACTACAAAGATAATACAATAGCTATTTTAAATATAACCTATACAATCTTCATATATATATATATATATATATATATATATATATATATATATATATATATATATATATATATATATATATAGGAGTGACGGTTTGAGAAACCTGGAGGACAAGTTGCTGTCTCCGTATAATGGTCTCGACTTCCACTCATGGGGTTATTTTTGTTTATATTCTAATTTTCTTGGTTTGATTTCCCAAAATTATAAACATAGCAGTAGCCTAATTTTAACCAGTGTTACCCTGACCTGGTAATGTCTTTAATGGAGAAAATGCTCATTATTAAGTTAGCATCACACCAAACCCTTGCATCTTTGTTTTATTACTGGGGGGGGTAATTCACTGCTGTCCAGTTAAATGGCGCACTTATATCCAAAGCGCTTTACACGGTGTCTCATTCACACACACACTCACACACCAATGGTAGCAGAGCTGCCATGCACAGCCCTAACTTGCCATCGGGAGCAACTTGGGGTTCAGTGTCTTGCCCGAGGACATTTCAGCATGTGGAGTCATGTGGGCCGGGAATCGAACTGCCAACCCTACAATTAGTGGACAACCTGCTCTACCACCTGAGCCACAGACGCCCTAGTTAGATCAGTGCATCATTTCATAATATAATTCCTGACACATAGTTTTATCAAGGTTGAGTTCTGGCGGGTTGAATGGGATGAGGTCATCACTGTCATTGCAGAAAAAGTAGTGTATTGGTCTGCTAATATATTCCTATCAGGCATTTACTGTACCTTTTTTTTTTTTTTTTTAAAGATTTTTTCCCAATTTGCACTTTATAAACCACAGTCCACCTTGAATTAACCGTTAGATTGTACATCACATCCTACTTACTAAATATTCCTTCATAAATATTCGACAAAGTGCATCTTTTTATGTGGGTAGTCAAGTCTGTCATGCCCTTGCAGTGGCCAGGCGTTGGGTTACAGCTGAGTATCAGGAATCCGAGCCTCCGATTCTGCTCCGAAAGCAAGGAGAAATTAAAAATGTATGAATCCGTATGCATCACGTGCAAATGTTTCCTGACCATTAAACGAAACCGCTGTTTTAGGGGGACAGTCAGAAGAGACGTCTGCAGGTGATGCTCATCATAGTGCTTTTATTTCATTTCCAGATGTGTTTGGCTTCTGACAGCACCATCTAAGTATCTCTTTACGTTAATGTTGTGCTCCTTTTAATTAGAAGGAAATGCATTTGTCTTTTGAGCACTCTAGACCTCACCCCACGGTAATTGCATTCTTGGCATGAAAGCATGTACACATTATAGGAAGCGTTCAATAGCGAGTCAGAGAGTGGATATTGGCTTTCGCCATTACAGTAAATAATAGTCAATAATACGAAAAGGAATATTGACACCACACAATGGAATGCATTATAAAGTAAGTAATAACACTCACCCGATGAAATACATGGTGAAAGCTTTACCACAGGGTGCTACATGTGGCATTTAGCACAATTGGGCTTCAGCATGAGGCTTTGAATCAAGTTTCACGTTAAGTGCCATGTCAGTGTATTGACTCAGCATTTCAATACAGTATGTTATTTCAACTAAGCTTCTTTCAAGATACGCAAGTCTTTATTTCAAAGTATCGTTACTTCAAGTTCTCATTATTTCAGGATATTCTGTTGCAATGACTTCATACATCATTTATCTCTCACTATTAACATCTCTTCGTATGTTATTATGTTAGCTACCACTTTTTAGTCAAGCTAATTAGATTTCAAGGCAACCAAATCATGGGACTGGGCAGGACACTGGAGCTTTTTTAAGTAACTGTGAAACAATTTAAGTTTGCACTGAAGAAAATGTAACAGCTAATGAAAATTTTTAGCAACTCAAAAGAGGAGACTGGCAACTTCCTTTGGCCAGACTTCCATGGTCAGAAGAGCTGGTATGGGATAAAGAGCTATTCAAGTTATGAATCATTTGACGGTCACGAGTATTGTTAGAATTATTCTTATCTGTGCAGCCTACACTGATTAGTCACATTATTCAGCCTATGATGCAGTGTATCATTTGTCATATTGTCTTTCCCTGGCCTGCGTGTATATGTGTGTGTGTATGTATATATATATATATATATACACACACACACATATACACGCAGGGCAGGGAAAGACAATATGACAAACGATGCCCATATATATATTGTCGCGACCGGCAGAGATCCGGCGCACACCAGAGGGAAAACGCTCCTTCTCCGACTGCCGCACCGGCACGACGTGGGCAGCTTCCTGCCGAACATTCCGCCAGCTGGAAGGACCGCCGCGGCAGGGCGGGGCTGACGCGACTCCGGCCCGCGATTGGCGGATCCAACGGGGAAGTCCCACCACTCAGGCGACGACGGAGGAGGATAAAAGAGCGCGCTTCCGGCCGGGAAGGGGAAGAGAATATCGTGGCGTCAAAACGGACTCCGTGCGTGTTTGCAGCGATTCACAACCTCCGATCACGACGGTAACCTCACGCCTCACGCTAAATTCTTCTCTCTCTCTCTCTCTCTCCCTCTCTCCAGGAGTCGTAAGCGCGGACGAGACCGCCGGATAGTGAGAGTCGCACACACGGAGGACGCCGGCCCGGGAAAACCCCCGCCCCGCCTCGGGAATCCCGCCTCCGCCACGAGTCGACTCCGCCGGCCGTCACGCCTTCACAAACCCCCGCACTCTTCCATTTATCACACGTTCACCTCACCCTAGCCACAATAAAGCACCGTCTGCAACCACCCTTTGGTCTCCTGTGGGTCTGTACGCCGCCCTTCCCCGGGCTAATTCCTCACAACTGGTGGAGGATGCAGGCGTAGTACAGACCCGCCTACTGCAGAGAAAAAAAAAAAAAAAACCCATCAAAAGAAAAACACGAAAAAAAAAAAAAAAAAAAAAGGGGCTTATAAATAAACCCGCGAGAGAGAGAGGAAAAAAAAAAAAAAAAAAAAAAAAAAAAAAAATGGACCCCACCCTGCAACACTTGCTGGAGACCAGCCTCCAGCAGCACGCCGTGACGCAGCAGCTCGCCGAAAGCCTTCAGGTCGCCACACAGACACTGATCGCCATGAGGACTGAGACCCCCGCCGCCTCCACGCCTCTCCCCGACGCAACCAGCGAGATCCGCCGCCTACTACCCCCCCTTGGCCCCAAAGAGGACCTTGAGGCGTACTTCGAGACCTTCGAGAGTATCGCCTGCCGGGAGGGGTGGGACCGTGACGACTGGCCCCGTGCCCTTGGTCCCCTGCTCACGGGAGAGGCCCGAACAGCCTACTATGCCCTCGACCCGGAGGAGGCTACGGACTACCTGGCGATTAAGGAGGGAGTCCTGGCGTGGTGTGGCCGAACCCCTGGCCGGGCCGCTACTGAATTCCATCGTTGGGTTTATCGAACAGGTGCTCGACCACGTTGCCAGATGAACGCCCTCCTCCGGATCACCAAACGATGGCTCCGACCGGATCGGCATACCGCCTCGGAGGTGGCGGAGAAGGTGGCGGTTGACCGTTTCCTGAGAGCGCTACCCCGGGCAGAGAGACAGGCCGTGGGGGCCCACGCCCCAACTACGCCCCAGGAACTCCTGACTGCCCTGGAGCGAACCTTGGCCACCCTGGAGCTCGACTCCGGGGAGCAGCAGCACCTCGATCGGCCCCTCGGTGCCCAGGGCCCCCGGTCTGACCGCCAGACCCGGCCCCGCATCTGGAGGAACCCACAGAGGGCGCCCACTTGTGAACACCCCCGAGACGAGCCCATGCCTACAGAGCCGGAGAGGGAAGCCGCCCGGCTGCTTACAAAACCATGGCTGGCAGGCTGCGCCCTCCATCAGCAGCAACCGCCGGAGGCGCCCTCCGTGACGGTGTGGGTCGAAGGGAGACCGGTAACCGCCCTACTGGACACCGGGAGCACGGTGACCCTTGCCCAACCCTCCATCCTGCCTGAGGGGCGCCGACCAAGCGGGACGCTTACCGTGACATGCGTCCATGGGGACACCCGGGAGGTCCCCTCAGCTGAGGTCCAGATCCGGAGCGAAGCCAGCACCTGGCCCCTCCATGTCGGAATCATCCCCGAACTCCCCGTGCCCCTCCTCCTGGGACGAGACTGGCCAGGATTCCGGGTGGTACCGAGAGCCGAGTCCTGGAGACCGCGGCGGCGAGGGAAGGGGATCCCAACCCGGCCGGCCTACCTGGCCCAGGACGACGGAGAGGCCACCTCAGAAGGTAAGACCCCCCAAACTACTAACCCTCTGTCATCTGTCTTTCCCCAGGTAAACCGGGAGGGAAAGTTCGGTCGGGAACAGAAGGAGGACGACCGACTGAAGCACTGCTGGGCCCAGGTACGGGTGATAGAGGGGGTCGACCAGAGCCCAGACCTGAGGCTCCCCACATCGTACTTCCTCGTCCGAGGGGGGCTCCTGTACCAACGGGCCTGCCGCCGCGGGGAGCAGGTGGACCTACTGGTGGTGCCCCGAGCCAAGACAGCCATCTTATTGCACCTAGCCCACACCCATCCCCTCGGCGGCCACCTGGGGGCCCGAAATACCCTGGAGAAACTGCGGGACCGCTTCGTGTGGCCCGGGATGGACGCGGAGGTCCGGACCTTTTGTCAACAGTGCCCGCAGTGCCAACGCACGGCCCCGCGGAGGCCCCCGCCGGCGCCCCTGATACCCCTGCCCATCATCGGTGTCCCGTTTGAGCGAGTGGGCATGGATCTCGTGGGGCCCCTACCCAAGTCGGCCCGGGGCCATGAATACATCCTGGTCCTGGTCGACTACGCCACTCGGTACCCTGAGGCGGTGCCGCTCCGCAAGGCCACCTCGCAAAACATCGCCAGGGAGCTGGTACTCCTCTTCAGTCGAGTGGGGATCCCCAAGGACGTGTTGACCGACCAAGGTACGCCGTTTGTCTCGAAGCTAATGGCGGATTTGTGTCGTATGTTACAGGTGAAGCACCTCCGGACGTCCGTCTACCACCCCCAAACCGACGGACTTGTTGAAAGGTTCAATCAGACCCTCAAGCGGATGCTGCGCCGGGTGGTGGACGAGGAGGGGAGGAACTGGGACCTCCTCCTCCCCTACGTACTCTTCGCCGTTCGGGAGTGCCCCCAGGCGTCCACGGGCTTCACGCCCTTCGAGCTCCTGTTCGGGCGGCGGCCGCGGGGATTGTTGGATGTAGCCCGTGAAGCCTGGGAGGAGCAACCATCCCCGTTCCGCTCCGTCGTCGAGTACGTGCAGGACATGCAAGCCAGGATTGACAGGGTGGGCCCCATCGTCCGGGAGCACATGCTGGCGGCGCAGGAGGAGCAGAAGAAGGTATACAACCGCCCCGCACAGCCCCGGGAATTCCAGCCGGGGGACCGGGTCCTCCTGTTAGTGCCCAGCAGCGCCTGCAAGTTCCTCGCCCGGTGGCAAGGTCCATACACTGTCCTCGAGCGCCGGGGCCCAGTCAACTACCGCCTACAGCAACCCGGTAAGCCGAAGGACGGGAAGCTATACCACATAAACCTGCTGAAAAAGTGGGTGGAACCAACCCCGGTGGTGTCGGCGTTCGCAGTTCAGGACTCGGACCGGGGCAAGGGTACCTTGGTCGGCTTCGGGGAGGACCTCACCCCCACCCAAAGACAGGAGCTTACCGAGCTGACCGACCAGTTTGCAGATGTGTTTTCGGCTACCCCGGGAATGACTCAGCTGGTCCAGCATGAAATCAAGACTCCTCCCGGTGTAGTGGTGAGACAAAGGCCATACCGTGTCCCCGAGGCCCGGCGCCAGGCCATCGAGGAGGAAATCAGTCGCATGCTGCGGGACCACATCATCGAGGAGTCCAGCAGCCCCTGGTCCAGCCCCATCGTCGTCGTGCCGAAACCGGATGGGAGCATGAGGCTATGCAATGACTTCCGAAGGCTGAACCAGGTGTCGGAGTTTGACAGCTACCCCCTCCCCAGAGTGGACGACCTGATTGAGAGGCTGGGGAGAGCCCGATTCATATCGACCCTGGACCTCACCAAAGGCTATTGGCAAGTGGCGCTCGCACCGGAGGCAAGGCCCAAGACAGCCTTTAGCACGGCCACCGGCCACTGGCAGTACCGGGTTCTCCCCTTTGGGCTGCACGGGGCGCCCGCCACGTTCCAGCGGCTAATGGACATCCTCCTGCGACCCCACCGACAGTTTGCCGCGGCCTACCTGGACGACGTGGTCATACACTCCTCCACCTGGGCCGACCACCTGTTCCACCTCAGGGAGATCCTGAAAGCCCTCCGGGAGGCCGGCCTGACGGCGAACCCAAAGAAATGCCACCTAGGGCTGACGGAAGCCCAGTACCTGGGGTACCGCATCGGACGGGGGATGCTGAAGCCCCAACAAAAAAAGATCGAGGCTGTGAAGGA
The DNA here is from genome assembly GCF_001660625.3 of Ictalurus punctatus. NCBI lineage: Eukaryota > Metazoa > Chordata > Actinopteri > Siluriformes > Ictaluridae > Ictalurus > Ictalurus punctatus. Next base: position 2,718,989 of record NC_030416.2, read on the forward strand.
CTACCCACGTCCAACGTCGAAAAAACAGGTACGTGCCTTCTTGGGATTGGCGGGCTACTATCGCAGGTTCGTGCCTAACTTTTCTGCTGTAGCCTCTCCCCTCTCAGACCTCACAAAGAAGGGCCAGCCAGACCAGGTGAGGTGGACAGCCGATGCAGAAAGGGCCTTCCAGGCCCTAAAAGAAGCCCTCACCAGCGCGCCGATACTCCGCAACCCGGACTTTGACCTCCCGTTCACTGTACATACTGATGCGTCCGAGACCGGGCTGGGTGCCGTCCTCTCCCAGACCTTCGACGGGGAAGAACACCCAGTCCTCTACATCAGCCGGAAGCTGTCCCCGGCCGAGAGGAAGTATGCGGCGGTCGAGCGGGAGGCACTAGCAATAAAATGGGCCATCGAGGAGCTGCGATACTATCTGGCGGGCAGGCACTTCATCCTCATAACCGACCACGCCCCCCTGCAGTGGATGGCCAAGGCGAAGGACACCAACGCCCGGGTAACCCGCTGGTTCCTCGCCTTACAAGACTTCTCTTTTCAGGTTAAGCACCGGGCAGGGGCCCAGCATGGTAACGCGGATGGGCTCTCACGACGAGACGCCCTCTGGGCCCACCACCGAGCGGCAGTAGGCTCGGAGCTGAGGGGGGGGTACTGTCGCGACCGGCAGAGATCCGGCGCACACCAGAGGGAAAACGCTCCTTCTCCGACTGCCGCACCGGCACGACGTGGGCAGCTTCCTGCCGAACATTCCGCCAGCTGGAAGGACCGCCGCGGCAGGGCGGGGCTGACGCGACTCCGGCCCGCGATTGGCGGATCCAACGGGGAAGTCCCACCACTCAGGCGACGACGGAGGAGGATAAAAGAGCGCGCTTCCGGCCGGGAAGGGGAAGAGAATATCGTGGCGTCAAAACGGACTCCGTGCGTGTTTGCAGCGATTCACAACCTCCGATCACGACGGTAACCTCACGCCTCACGCTAAATTCTTCTCTCTCTCTCTCTCTCTCCCTCTCTCCAGGAGTCGTAAGCGCGGACGAGACCGCCGGATAGTGAGAGTCGCACACACGGAGGACGCCGGCCCGGGAAAACCCCCGCCCCGCCTCGGGAATCCCGCCTCCGCCACGAGTCGACTCCGCCGGCCGTCACGCCTTCACAAACCCCCGCACTCTTCCATTTATCACACGTTCACCTCACCCTAGCCACAATAAAGCACCGTCTGCAACCACCCTTTGGTCTCCTGTGGGTCTGTACGCCGCCCTTCCCCGGGCTAATTCCTCACAATATATATATATATATATATATATATATATATATATATATATATATATATATATATATATATATATATATATATATATATATATATATGCATGCATGCATGCATGCATGCGCACACATGTGGGCACCATGACTCATAGCCCCAAGGTCCCTGGTTCAATCCTGAGCTTGGGTTACTTTTACAGTAAGAGTTTTAGAGAAATCTGAATGTAGAGCGTGAGATGACAATGGCAGGAAGAAACCTTGAGAGCGGACTTGAAAGGAAACTTCTTCTTCTAGGTGACAGTGCATAGTGGAATTATAAATTATTACAATATATGTGTGTGATTAAGAGTACAGCAGAGCATTTATGATAACAGCAGTTCTTCTTAGGCACAAGTCTACAAATTTCCAAATTATCCTCTGAAGCAAGGGTGAGCCATGGGCATCAACTTGTTCAGCAACGGGCATCACGTTTTTGAGAAGTACAAATCTTTCCATGTGGAAACATCTGCAGGAGGAGAAGGTGAGTCATGAGTGCAGCAGCTCCAAGCAGAAGTAGAGAATTGGGACGAATCAGGCAGGTCCAGAGGACGAGAAGAATCAGAGCATCACCTACAGCTTAAGAGAGAACAGACTATTATGGACATTTTTATCCTAGAATGGTTTACACGTTGTGATAAGAGAACAAACAGAACCTTGTGGAACATAGTGAAGTCATCACTAAAGTTACCAGGCGGATGCTGGTCAGTCAGATAAGACCTGAGCCAGGGGGGAAAAAATACTGTTCCCTTAACTTCAACAAACTTTTTCTAAGCTGTCTAGGAGAATATTGTGATCTAACGTTATAAAATCTCCAATGAGATCAAGTAATACAAACAAGGATACGCAATCCTGGTCTTAAGTGAGTAGTAGGTCATTTACTACTTTAACCAGCGCTATTTCGATACAGTGATGAGACACTGACTAAAATATCTAATGTATATGATTTGCTATGCAGGTATGAGCTCAGCCATCCTTAAAGCTGGTCTTAAAACCTTCCAGTTTTCCCAGGCCTTTCATCCATCATAACCATAAACTGTAACGTTTGTAGCTTGTTTAATGGTTGTAGATCTTGATATTATATGTATATTTTATCACAATTGTAGTTGTTGTAAAGAGCTATCCATAAGTAGCATATATGGAGTTTATTGTTGGAGCAGTGGTGCTTGAAGACAGCGAAATATACTTTTGTATGCATTTTAATTTACAAACCGATTGTTGTTAGTAAGCAAAGACCTGAGCCAGTAAAATAATAAAAGATTCATTCCCTTAAATACAACACAGTTCTCTAATCTATCTAGTTTCTAGATAGACTAAGAATATTTTGAACATTGTATTCTGTGGTATATTGTCATCTATAACACGCAAAAGCTGCACTGAGGCCACCTTTAGGTCATTTACTACTTTAACCAGCGCTATTATAGTAATGTGATCAGGTCAAACATTTGCTGTGTAATGTTTGTAGTTTACTTAGTTGTTAATCTTTATATTACATGTTGTATGTTTTATCTTTGTTATTGTAAAGAATATTAGTAGTGTATTAATAGAGTATTCAAAAATAGGGTGTTAAATATCTCTTTCCATTAGGAAATCTACACAAAAACTAAATAATTCACCATTCTACTCAAAATAATGTTTATAACTGCATACATTATATGATGAAATGCAGTGTCATATCCTGATTGGAAAAAAAAAAAAAGAAGATAATGTCAGAACAGTTTGGACAAAGGTGAACATTATTCCCCTTTTCTTTGTACACTCATTGCTACTGTGATGCATCGTTGTTATTATGTCTCTTTTTAATCTAGATCGGTTTCTCAAAAAAGTATTTCTTCAGTCCTTGGACACAGCAGTGTGTGAGGAGTGAAATGATCTTTCTACAGTTAATTAACTTTCTACAAGAGACCGCTGTGACATCTGAGTACTCAGCACACAGTTCTGAAGTTTTGCTTTATTTGACACTGATTAATTTCGTGATGTGATTTAACCCCCTGATCTCTGCCTCAACCTTAAAACTGAATCTCAGCCACAGTGTATCAGGATTGGGCTGAGATCAAGTTAAGGGATTACTTCAGAGACCAAATCTGCACCTTTATCTGCCTGCGATTTATTGATGTGAGACTTGGGGATTAACCACACTGAGTGTTTGACTTTATCTGATAGACGCACTTCACACCTCGAGATATTGGACTTGAGACAGCGGCGTCCGACATGTCCCCACCCCCCTAAATGAATCCATAATCGCTCTTAATTGCCTGCACCGTTTTTAATTAAAATGAGGGTAATGTGTTTCACACTCGTCTAAAAGCCTCTCTAGAATTCATGATTGCACCCTGTGTTAGACTGTTAATTTGATTTTGCTCCAAAACATCAATCCACCCATCTTTAATCTGTCTCCTCTTGAGCTTTGTGAAATTGACGACAAAACGAATTCACTAACCGAAGCTCATTAGTCATAACAGATTCAAGGTATGATGCTAAATACAGTGGAAATAAATAAATAAATAAATAAATAAATAAATAAAAGTCTAAGTCTAATTGAATGAGGTTTTTGTCAGATAAAGCCCGAAACCTGGATAAAGCTTGTTTTCCATCTTTAACATGTCCTTGGAAGCAGAATCTGTTGTATTTGTTACAGATTTTAGCGTTTCATACTGAACACCATTATTTTTTTTATTTATTTATTTTTTTTTACAAAATTTTGCTTGAATAACACGTGATTGACGGTTTGGATCAGAGTGACCTTGTGTCTAGCATTACTTTTGTCAGCAGCATGCTCGTACTGATCTATATCTGGCCCTGGCCAGTAAGCGGGAAATGTTTCTCCAGCATTGCACCAAGTCTTCTGTGTAAACTGAGCTTTCGTAGCAAAAAAAAAAACAAGCAATACAGGTGCATCTCAAAAAATTTGAGTATCATTGAAAAGTTTGGTTTTTTCCATTATTTAATTTAAAAAGTGGAACCTTCACTGATTCTAGATTCATTACACACAAAGTGAAATATTTCAAGGCGTTTTATTTTTGTTGTTTTAATCTCGATGATTACGGCTTACAGCTCATGGAGATCAAAAATCCGGTATCTCAGAATATTGGAATGAAGAATTTATAATACAGAAATGTCGACCTGAGAAGACTCTATTCAGCTAATTAACTCAAAACATCTGCAAAGGTTTCCTGAGGCTTTAATCTCTCGGTCTGGTTCAGTACACACAACCATAATCATGAGAAAGATGAAAGTAAACAATGCATTTCATTTGGAAATCAAGGTCCCAGAGTCTGGAGGACGAGTGGAGAGGAACAGAATCCAAGCTGCTTGAAGTCCTGTGTGAAGTTTCCACAGTCAGTGATGATTTGGGTTGCCAAGTCATCTGCTGTTGTTGGTCCAGTGTGTTTTCTCAAGTCGAGAGTCGATGCAGCGTCTTCCAGGAGATTTTAGAGCACTTCCTGCTTCCATCTGCTGACGAGCTTTATGGAGATGCTGATTTCCTTTTCCAGCAGGACTCGGCACCTGCCCACAGCGCCAAAACTTCTAGTAACTGGTTTGCTGAATTTTTTGCTGACTGTTCCACTTTTTTAATTAAATAGCGGGGAAGAAATGGACTTTTCCATGATATTCAAATTTTATTTTTTAGATGGACCTGTATGTCTTTCCATATGAATCTTTTTAAAAGGAGTTCCTTTATTATACGTATGAAAGTTTAATGGTAGAATATAATGTATGTAGGTCGACAAGAGTCGAGATGCGTCTCTTTTTGTGTGCAAAAGCTGTTATGTTTTGAAAAACTTTTAATAAATAAATTTAATTAATTAATTAATTGACTTCCTGTTATATCATATCAAGGGCTTACAGAGGCTCCATGCAAATGTGGCCTTCAGAATAATGGTCCAAATTGAATTTTATGTTAATTAATGTTAATATCACAGCACTCATTTTAATATGTCGTTTCGATGGTAACCATGCCTAGACGCTCCACGTAAACATTTTAAAATAATGTTACCATGGAAGCAGTCTGTGTATAGTAACAGTCCGCGCTAACGAAGTTATAAGAGTTGTTTACGCTTTCCTGTTTCTCTGTAACAGGATAAACCGAGTTTGTTTTTATCGAAGTAACCTCAAGAGAGTACGACTGTTTATTGCTGCTATAATGTACGTGATGACGGGAACTAACTTGCTTTGTAACGATAAACCGATAAAAGTATTACGCTAATTGCTAGTGTTGGTAAATTGCTGGGGTATAAAAGGATTAAAGATGATGTAATTGTAATAATTAGTGACTCCATGTCTTCTTGATTATTTGATAAACCTCGAGCAAAGTCTGTTCTTTAATGAAGCGAAGAAGCTTAATGTATTGGTAAAAGGAAAGGAGACGGTGAACGTCCGAGCTCAGCTGTGGGCCGTCGGACTGCTTGGACGAAAGCGTGATTAGATCAATAACCATTTCTCACATACGGTCACGCATCGCGTTTGTCGTGATGTCTTATTTTGAGTTGCGATTCCCTGCGAGACATAACCAAACTCGGAGACTTCATTCTCTGGCACCTGCTTTTAAAGATGTTCTGCGCTAATTAACTTCTCTCTTAACGACTCTAATTGAGATGTCTGCTCGTTGTTTTTCAAACACAACATCCATCATTGAGATCCAGATTGTCTGAAGCAGGGGGCGGGTTTAAAGCGTCGAGTCTAAGGCCTGTCTCCGACAGAGTGTGTCTGCAGGCGACGTGCCACCTCGCTGAGCCACAGAAACGTTCTGTTTTCCTCCGATAGGTTTCGCTCGGCTCCTGCACTCTCGCTCGGGGAGAGCACGGCAGGGGGAGAAGAGGCAGCTGTTGTTCACTGATACAGCTGGAATTTTCTCTCGGCAGAGACAGCGTCATGGGGGATTGGCACAGGCTTCCCAAAACTAGCAGTCGTTTCACATGAAGGCATAGCTCAGATTAAACATCTGTCTTAAAGATCTCTCATTAATCTAAAGTAAAAGGAAAGAAAGGGGGAAAAAACAGCTGGTAGATTTCTAGACACCGACGGCCTGATAGATGCATTGTGCCAGTAGGCCTACAGTGATTCTTCCATTTATTAGCAAAAAAAAAAAAAAATTATAAAGAGAATGCTCATGTTTTCCTCTGCGTTTACATAAAGTCGACCACCAGAGGGCACTATTACCAAGATGAAGAAAAAGTCAAGAACGATTGGCTCCAAATGTGACACTCTATGAAGGTGTGTGTGTGTGTGCGTGCGTGTGTGTGCAGACACGTGTTGTCCAATAATCGTAGAGTTGGAGGTTCAATTCCCGGCCCACGTGACTCCACATGCCAAAGTGTCCTTGGGCAAGACACTGAAACCTAAGATGCTCCCGATAGCAAGCTAGCGCCTTGCATGCTACCGTTGGTGTGTGCGTGTGTGTAAATGGGTGAATGAGCGCTTTGGAGAACCGCTAGTTTTTTTAAAAATTAAAAAAATATTTTTTTTAAAAAAAGCGCTCTATAAGTGCAGACCATTTACCATAATACATTTCAAAGCTAGCAAAATGCTATACTAGCCTTCATTAAAATGCTTTATTTATATATTTTTTTCCCCAGCTAAACATTACGCAACCTTGCACGAGTCTTCACCCCCTTTGAACTTTTCCCACATTTTTGTAGTTACATCACCCAGTAACTGAAACGGACTATGCCGGCAGATCTATGCAGAATAGCCCAGCGGTGAAGCATGGTGGTGGTAGCATCATGTCGCATTACTTCTTGGATGTCTCTGTAACTGATGACGTGGCTGATGAGTCGCAGTTGTGCCGTATTCTTTTCACTCCAGCGTTCGTGAATACAGTACATGTGCAATCGCATCTTTTTGATTTTCGCAACACGAAAAAAAAACGGTTGAACACTTACGCAGGTATAGTATGTATGAACAGATGCTAGCGCCACTCGCTAATACTTGTGCATTTAAAGGATGATGGAAAGAGTGACGACGTGTTTAGTGTTTGTTTACTTTTGTCACCGAGATACTATTCAGTTTTCTGAGTGTTATAATATTATTAGAACACCACTCTGTGTGAAACAGACTGCATCGTGAGCAAAACTGATGGTTGCTTGTTTAGTTTAGGTCATCAATGTAGAGGTCAACTGTATCTAAAGAATGAATGAATGAATGAATAAAAGCTCGTGTTTTATTGCTTACTTAATGCAGTTCGGCACACTACTGCAGTCCATCTTTAATTTAAACCGCATTAAGGAATCGTAATAAATCAGTAATCATTACACAAGGCTCCATTTCTAAAATGAAATATTAAAGCAGGTAGTTTTTTGTGCTAAAGCTGTTAAGTATGCAGGTTTTTGTTTGTTTGTTTTTGCTTTTTTAAATATTAACCAAGCACCATTTTGACTGTAATCCTGCAAGAGATAATAAATTACAGACCGACCGGTAGTCAGAATTAACAGCTGTTCTCCCAATCGTGTGGACTGGAAGACCGGCTCACTGATAAGTAGCTGTGTGGATAAGGCTAATGGTCAAGCCCTCACTCTGTGCCTTTGGCTAAATTGCAGTAATAATATAATTTATATGCGGCTTCATGCTTGGTCCGGGCAGTATTTAATTAGATATAAGGCTGGGGACCTTTTTTGCTTTATGACGTTAAGAGTTTTGAAATTACATCAGGATAATGTTTTATAAACATGGTTTGATTACGGTTTGAACGAGTCTTGTGTTGTGAAGCTTTTATTTTGCGAATTCAGTCATGACATTGGATTTGTGACTTTGCTATTTGTTCCTGCGATAATATCAATTGGAAAAAAAGCTGACGACGTTCATAATGTCAAACGATCGCAGTCTGATAGAATTGTTCTACATCATTTCACAACCTCAGAGGTTTTTTAGGGGTTTTTTTCTGCTCAGAGTTTGCTTTCATTACCGGGAGATAGAAAATATGTTAAATCTACAGCGCTAATCTGAATACGTCATGGTGCTGGTGTGAAGCGCTGATGAATTCCCGATTCCGATTGGCCAGTAGGTGTTTTTATGTAACTGCAGCTCGGATGGTAGTTCTAGCTACATGTTGTAGGTCTGCGAGGAGATATTTGTTTAACGTTTATGGAAGGAGTCTCCAGTTTTGGAGATTTGTCACAGATTTCCCCCTTGCATGGAGGGGCTCATGGTGAAGCACCATGTGCTCATGTTTGCGTTGTTTTCTGTTTGAGTCCTGTCTCTGCCCCCTGCTCCATCAGTTGCTTGTTTCCTGATCTCGTCCAGCTCTTTTGCACTCGTTCATCATTAGTTTGCTTCTTTCTTTTTCTTGATCGATCTCTGTGCAGTGTGGAGAGGTGTGTATTGTTTGCCCAGCAGGGGGCTCACATCCCTCCCATTTCCCATCGCCCTGCTCACCAGCAGCTAAACACGTCGAGATACTCTACACACAGAAACCCAACAGAGCTGACATCGTATAACAGACTTGCAGAGATAAAACAATTCGTTTTTGTTTATGCTCATTGAAAATGTCTGATTTCCTTTCCTCCAGCCGAATGGAACAAGAAGGAGTTAATGAAAGTTTAGACTAGAGCTGGCATGGACTCTTTACACAAGTTTGTGTAAAACCTGATGATTTGTGTTAGATCAAAACCATGGGGGAGTCATCTCGAGGAATATCTGACTTTTTGTACAAAGGCATTACATATGTCACGATGTAACGAATCCGCTTCTGTTTGAACAGTGTCCAACAAACCGGGCCGAATCTTGAATCTTAAATATTTAAGATATTTCCTTTTCTTTGGAAATGTGGAATGGTTGTAGAGAAGTGGCACATGAGTGGGTGTGAAAATTACTGTAGAACATAGAGCTGAAGATTAGCTTCTGGAATGTTCCATGCGCAATAACAGACTGGTGAAGTTGGCTGTTTGCAGACTGGACACCATGTCGTTGCTTTATATTTCGATCCTGGGTGTCCCAGAGGGTCAGCTGAGAAACACCAGATTTTGGATTTTTTTGCCAGACACTGCCACAAATCCTTTCTGCCTGCGGCAATGCCAGCAGCGCTTGTTTGTGCTCGCTTGGCATTATGGAATGGAGAGGAAAATCTGACTACCTTTTACTATTACTACGCTGTTTTATACCACAGCACTGTTTTGAATACTACACTCTGATTGGTAAGATGATGTAGATTTTTAAGTTCCTTTCGGGGTTCCTGTTCTCTTACAGTATGTTACAGCAGCTCTAAACAGTCATTCCTTCATTCGTCTCTTGTTATTCTCTCTGAGCTACTGCAGATTTTTACTGTTACATAGCGCTGACTCTAGAGACTCCTTCCATAAATGTTAAGTAAACGTCTAGACACGGAAAGCTTCTCCATATCAATATCGATCATCGTAGGGTTCGCATCGTTAAATAACACGCTGTTATAGAACATTAATCAACACCTTCTTACCAGTCGGAATTGAGAACTCGGCAGCATGTGGTATAACAGGTGGGGATTTTTTTTAATAGATGACTCCAGCAGATTTGACTTATTGGTGGAGGGACTGTGAGTGTGTGTGTGTGTGTGTGTGTGTGTGTGTGTGTGTGTGTGTGTGTGTGTGTGTGTGTGTGTGTGTGTGTGTGTGTGTGGAGGTTAATGAGAAACCGGAATTTACCATTTTTCACCCCCATACATTGTGCTTTTCTGGAAGGGGGGTGTGTGTGTGTGTGCGTGTGTGTGTGTGTGTGATAGAACGATCAGTTACACAGAAACCAGTTACACAGAATTTCTGACTGGGACTGATGACCGAAATAGTTTTTCGGCGCTAAGCTGGTGCAGGTCAATTTTTCATGAAGCAAAAAAAAAGTCTATTACAGTGCCTTTACCCTGTGGTAACAGAGCTGACTGAATTAAGGATGTAATTCCAACCATGCCAGGCCCTGGCATTCATATCTCAAAGTTTAATTCGTCTCTATTGCGTGTGACATCATACGCTTATTTCTGGCTTTAATAGGAATCAATCGGAGCGTAACAAACAATCCGCGTCGAGGCAGCACGCTTTCCGCCTGTGATATCTGGAATTAACAACCGTTGTACAGTCCTTGTTTATTGCGAACTTGGTTTCCGAATGATGTAATAAAACAGGTTTATTATGATATGGACTTTACAAGATGATAGAAGCGGATATAAAATTTTGAGAAACAAAAAAGCAGACACGATGTGACGTGAATTTGTTTTCATGAAAACACTTTCGAATTAGAACTGCACAGTTTTAATATCTAGTCAGTATAATTGCAGAGTGTGTGTGTCTATATATATATATATATATATATATATATATATATATATATATATATATGTGTATGTATGTATATATATATATGTGTGTGTGTGTGTGTGTATGTATGTGTGTATATATAAATATATATATATATATATATATATATATATATATATATATATATATATTTTTTTTTTTTTAGTTTTTAGTTGTTTTTTTTTTTAAGAAGCATTTGCATTATTCAGTACGATGACTTTAAACATCGCTGGAGAATGGTGAGTTTTTCACCTGAACTGTGCTAGCAATAACAATGTGAGCTCAGCACTGCACCAAACCCCAACGTCTCACGCGAGTAACACCGCACCAAGCAATGAATTGGCACCAGAATCACTAAACATAACCACAAATTCAATATAGCCATATTTGATGTGTTTCAAGGTAGAATTTTCCATGAAGTCTTGATACTAGGTTTAATTCCTTTCACTTTTAACTAGATGCCATTTTAGGGCAATTTATGATTATCTTGGTGTCAGGGAAAACACAAGCTGAAAAATGATGATCGGTACCCCTTCTGCAAGTCCATCGATAGAGAAATCTGGGAGGGAGCGAGGGGTTGGGCTCCATCTCACAAAAGGAAAGCAACGGGAATGTGCAGCCAGACACTGCGAGAGCAAGCAGGTGGAGAGGGAAGCGAAATGAGGAATGTCAGATTTAAAGGAAAAAATGTAGAGATCTGAAGCAAAGATGGCATCTGGAACATCTGGGGTTGTTAGAGATACACAATCTAATGGGTTGTTTGACATCTGTTTTAGGAGGGTTGTAGGAATATCTACGCTTGGTAACGTATGCACTGTTTTTTTTCCTTTTATTTTTAAATGGAGCGTTTTAATTAAAGCTTAATGATGTCTTGGTGTTTATTAGTGCAGTGCCACTTGTCGAGTTTGCGTACACTGGTTTGTTGATTTGATGGTTTGTATTCGAGTCCCAAAGCCTGACACGTTCTGGGACTTATGAGCCTGTGAAACGATGGTGACGCTCACAACGACTCGAGAACCCGTAAACAACGGGTCGAAAGCGCCGAAGGCGGGTTTTGAAAGAATGTCCAGCATGGCGAAGATCACTTTGGCGTTCGTGTTCAGAACCAAGGTCCACGGGTTGAGGTACGTGTTTGCGGCAGACAAATCCAAACCTCGGCGCTTTTTCTGGCTCGTGGCGATCTGTGTCTGCTTGGCGCTTCTGTTCATCTGGTCCTGCAACCGCTTGCTCTACCTTCTGTCCTTCCCCGCCGTCACGAAGATCTACATGGTGTGGGCGAACAACATGACGTTTCCCGCCGTCACGCTGTGCAACCAGAACCTCTTTCGTGTGTCCAGCCTCACCAAGGCAGACCTTTACCACAGCGGCTACTGGATAGACATTATGCACGCGAACCACTCGGTGAACAGGCAGAGCATGGCGATGTTGAAGCACAGCCGGCACAGAGAGAGGCTGATGCGTCTGCTGGACTTCTCCGACTATGTCCCGCCACCCCGCTTCCACCTCAACACCACCGAGATGATTGGCAGACTGAGCCACCAGTTAGAGGACATGCTTCTGTTGTGCAGGTTCAGGGGAGAAAGCTGCACGTATAAAAACTTTACTACAGTATGTATATTATTCCATAAGTATCTCATATGTCCTCGTATCGTACCGCAATCATCTGAAAATACCAAGTGTTTTTAGAAAAGTTCTAATTAACTCTTCGTATACGTGATGTTTCTTATGTATTTGGAATCCATATGAAATCATCTACGTAAGGAATAAAATACTGTGTTGTGCGCTTATAGGAAAATAATCAACGACAGGGTGGTGGGATGATGCAGACTCACTGCTCACACCGTGAAGTTGATTTTCCAATAACAGCACCCCACCCCCCACCCCCCCCCCCACCCCCCAAAGTTAGTTCCTGTTATCACTTACATTACAGCAGCTATAAACGAAAGCGTCAGGAAAAAGATGTCAGAAAATTTCCAACTTCACCTCTGGCACTGGAGACTCCTTCCGTAAATGCTAGACAAACGTCTCCTTCCAAAACTCTAATAAAGCGTTAGTATTGTAGATGTTCTGGAAAGTGAATCGACACTTTCTGACCAATCAGAATCGAGAATCCGACAGAGCAGCGGTGTAAACTTTTTTTTTAAACATCAAATGAAATCACATTGTTCTTACAAGGTTCTAATAGACCCCCCCCCCCCCCCCCCCCCCCAAAAAAAAAAGAAAAGAAAAAGTTATTGCTTTTTGCACTAGTGCCAGTCTCTCAGTGAAGAGAGAGTGGAAAAGACATGAATAATTAAACGTCTCTCCATTCTTCTAGCACAAATGAGATCACAATCTCAACCATACCTCTAGGACACCATTTTTTTATTATTTCATTTGCATTCTGTAACAGTGTTCCAATCCCTTCCAGCATTTAAACCGTTATATATATTTAGACTAGAACAAGTCTGCTGTCTATTTATTATTGGGGTTGTGGGGGGAGTTTCTTTCATTTTCAAAAAGCCATTATTTCCTAATAAATGACAACCTGACAAATCCTCGTCTTATCTTTTATCAGTGCTGTTTTTATTGTGATGCACAGGAACAAAGCAGAGGTAAAAAAGAATAAAACACCATTCTTCAAACTGCTCAGAAACGGTTGTTAAAGCTCGGATGGGTCTTGGGAAAGGTAAAGGCAGAGCGCTGTTCATTAGTGAGTCCATTTGATCAGGAAGCCGTGACACTCAACTCGGCTGTCTCAGCCTGCTGGATTCAGTTTAGTTTTTCAATGTAGTAATGTAAGGATCATTTTTTACCACTTTAAAATGAGTGAAAGTAGGCGGATTTATGCAAAAATCATTTTAAAAAATCTCCGTTATTGATCTAGTTCTTATTTGATTTCATAGTAATACAATTGTACTGTGTTCATTTTTGAAATGCACAATATATCTTCACAACCTTCTTTATATTTATTCTAGTCCATTGACCTGGATATGACAATAATAACTTTTTTTTTTTTTAAATGTTTACGTTTCTTAACATATCCCCCCTCTATTGTTTTATCGCAGATTTATACGAGATATGGCAAGTGTTACACCTTCAACTCGGGCCTGGATGGCAACCCCTTGCTGACAACGTTAAAAGGCGGCACAGGGAATGGATTGGAGATAATGCTGGATATACAGCAAGATGAATACCTGCCAGTGTGGGGAGACACGGGTAAATATCAATCCCCTAAACAACTACACGACAAACGGCGGCCATTTTACCGTCGGTTCCGCTTTGTGTATGATAACCGGTCCTTTGCAGTGAATCCGATTTGCACTTGCTCTAATACGTCATTTCTATAGTAACAACTTCAATGGAAGGATTTGGAGACGTGTTTAACTGTCAATATGGTGATGTTTTCTGTAAGGAGATGTTTGTTCAACATGTGTGGAAGGAGTCTCCAGCGCATTGTAACAGTCAATAAGTTTTCATTACTGTAGATTTAGGATTCATACTAATTATATATATATATATATATATATATATATATATAAAACATACACACACACATTACAGCAGCTACACATAGTCATTCCCGCAGCGGTCTCTCTCTCTCTCTCTCTCTCTCTCTCTCTCTCTCTCTCTCTCTCAGCGACTATCCTATAGCACTGACACTGGAGACTCCTTCCTTAAATGTTAAATCAATGTCTTCTTACAGAAAACGTCACCATTTTAAAAAAAACCCAGACGATCCGAATCGATTCAATAACGCTGTGCTATAAAGTGCACTTAATGTTAAGGTAATTAGTCAAGAATTAAATGCACAATTTAAACTGGAGCTATTAAAAAATAAAAAAGGATTCAATATTTGAGATCTATGTAGTAAAGCATTGAGATTTGATGGAAATTTAAGACGTTATTCTTATAATCGCCGGTCCATTTAGAATCCGTTGCTAATGTGGGGGTGCCGTTTCAAATATTTATATCCTTAAGTGCTAAAAAAATAACCATAATTTAAAAAAAAAAAAATTAAAACCTTGTCTGTCCACTTTTCAACCAGAGAGTAACATATCATTTTATTGGCATCAAAACAGAAGGTTTCAAGGTAGCAATTTAAACAATTAGATGAGCAAGATGCCGGCGTAACCCCATCCAAATTCCCTGCTAATGTCTGTTGTACTCCTTTTTGATTAATGTGCTCGGGGCCGTAATGATTACCACACATTAATCATTCATGAAGGACCGTTTATTGCATTTCTCAGTGTTTGCTTTTCATTGGGCTAATGGTGCACTCGGGAAAGAAAAAGTTATGCGCTGTAGAAACTTTACAGGGGGGAAAAAAAATAATGCAAAGCCAACTGATTTGTGACAAGTTTTGATGGATAGCTTAGAGACTCTCGAATGCTCTCACCTTCCTAAATCTAATGTTAGCCAGGTGCTTTTCATTTCCTGATGGAAAAATCACCCCCTCCCCCCCAAAAAAAAGCTTTATTCATCAATTTTTTTTTCAGTGAAAGAAACTGATTACTATGTTTTTCTAATACAGTGTGTCTCACTGTTTCCTTTATCCTCACCTCATTCTCTGAATTCAATTTCATACTTGGAATGGAAAGATCAGATTCAGCTTGGTGTCCGTGTCCTAGCAGAAGATAAACAGGTTTCGTTTGTTGGTCTCTATATCAGATATCATATTTGCTGTTAATGGTATGAAGAAGCAAGAAGCAAGGCTGTGGCTGATTTCTTTCTAGCCCAGACTGTAGATTCATCCTTCTCAAGCTGATATTGGATTGTAACCTCATATCTAATGTCACACACTCCATATGATATGAAAGTACCAGATCAGATTTCACTCGAATTATATGTGAATAAAGATATATTTTGAAATATGACTATTTCTTTGTCTTCTCTAACATCCTGCCATGCTGTTCCTCCACAGATGAAACATCGTACGAAGCAGGCATCAAAGTCCAGATCCACAGCCAGGACGAGCCGCCCTTCATAGACCAGCTGGGATTTGGTGTGGCCCCTGGTTTTCAAACTTTTGTGTCTTGTCAGCAGCAACTGGTACCTAATGCTATGCCTATTGCACACAAGCCCCATTTTCACACTGTCTGTGCTTGCCTGTGTGATTCATACACTAACGCCTTTAAACTCGGTCATTTTAGTCCTGGAGAAAACCAAAGACGAGCATACCGACAGTACAGAGTCAAAGGGAATGTGGGATTTTTTGTTTTAATGTATACAATTAAGATTAAACTTAAAGTATAACGGATCAATGTTTGGTCAGCTTATCCTTCAAATTTCGAGCACATTGTTGTTACAGGAAAGCACATCGAATGAACAAACGTACATATATATAGGTTATTAAAAGGCGAATTAAAAGCATGCTAAAATACACTATATGCCTTGAACACGTTACGATTTCCTAGTGTAAATATTCACGTAACTTTTGGAACGCTTTTTAACCAATGCACTGATCGTTTTTCATTTATCGTCTTTAAAAATAGGGGAAAAGGGGCAAGTGGATAAATCCTTATCCTGGACAGCTTATTTCAGCCTATGCAAACACTATTAAATAGCATTTATTTGCATTATTTAGAATTCCGATAAGGTCACCAAGGCGTGTACTTGGTATAAGGATGAAATCATTTCGCCAGTGATTTTCAGCCCAATTTTGCTGTCGTGACTCTATGATTGGCAGGTCTTCGAGCACATTATGTACCGAAAACAACCGAGGAGTGTTATAGTGGAAGATTTTGATTAAAAAGTCAGCGTGAGAGCGCTGCTATGACACTTGTCTAAAAGCCGTAGGTTACGAAAACTCGTTAGCCAGCTGCAAATACGGTAATGGCGACGGTGAAATGTAATTGCTAATGGATGTAAAAAAAAATTTTTAAAAATTAAATACCCTTATTACCTCCCACTCACTTTGAAGAATGTTTGTGTATATACAGAGATGTTTTCCTCACGAGCGTAGATCATGCTGATTTCAGACAGACTACACAGAACGTAGTAATATCCTTTTAACCTCAGCTCTATCGTTAGAGGATCTTCATAGCGTCTGCGAAATGAAATTTCCCACTCAGGACAGCCTTACAAGTGGAAAGGATAGTGTCCTAATCCACTTCCTGGATTCCTGGACAGTGACTCGCTTTTGAAAAATGCCTTGTAGCGAGCGATAAGTCCGTCTTAACTGAGGGGCTGTCCAAAGAGACACTAACCGTAACGTTTGATAAACGATAGCCTTTATGCTATGATGTTGTTCTAGAACTTGGACCCTCTGTGTGAACCAGCTGCATTTTCATTATGCACTGTTGAAGAAATGAGCTCTTTGGAAGTTGCAGCCTCATTGGTTTCTTATTTCCATGGCCATCAGCCTGTAGCAGCTGAAATGAAATCGATACCCGTGATCACCATCAGTCAACAATTGTCATCGATACATGCGTTGTTTTCACACTGGGAACAAAACTATTCATTTTTATTGGTCATCCTATTTTACAGATACGGACAGCGTATTGTTTTACGTTTGGGGGAACTGCCGTAATTTACACCTTTTTACAGCCATTATATTTTCTCCCTCCACTTGTGGGAAAAAAAAATCCATCTCTGCTGTTATCAACTGATCCTTTTAGTGCCTCTCTTACAGCCACCCCTGCAAGCAGATTTCAAATTACAGGCACGTCTTTTGTCAGAGTGTGTTTATTTGCCCGCTGTGACATTTTTGCATATATCCAGAATGTTTAAAGATCTCTTTATACAAGTCTCCCAGAAAGTTGGCTCATGTTGGTCGTGTCACTTGGTCTTCATACTGTAACCCATTAAAAGGGTATAGGGGGAGGGGTCAAAAAAAATCCCTCAATCTCATTAAACGAGCTGTTACAATAAAAAACTGCTTTCAGACTGTCTTTATATTCGCATACGCTGTAATATCATCAGCATAATAATAATAATATTAATAAATACATTCACGATCATATTACAATATGCAATTACCATATGCTGAGACTCTGTATATTATGACAGACCTCCCATGTAAATAAGGTCACGGACTGTTTGCACCATCACAACTCGGTGGTGAAAGTGGGCTGATTTGTGAGCTCAAATCCCCAAAACCGTCCAAAAGCTACTGTCAGGTTCTTCAGTGAGGAAACGGAAGGAAACGAGAAATGGAGCAAACTTTTCTCTAGTACAGAAATGAAATCACGATACATCCCGAGCAACGCCTTGCTGGCTGCTAAGCTGTTCATGATAAACGTTTGTTTGAGATTCTTTCGAAAGGTCCATATGTAGATCTTTAGCACTTTAATGAAATACGCCATCATATCATTTGCTCGTATCTAACGAGGCGTGCAAGGCTTCCAAATGGTGCGTCTGGCTAAGAATGTGCATCCGATTATCGGTGATGCTACGTTCCAGGATTGCAAGGACAGAACTGGCTGGGATTTCTCGGGATGGGATGGAACGGATGGTTTAGTCCTTATTTGCTCAATCAATCACCGACAGAACTTGGGAGAACATCCAAATATGTTCAGATATGATAATACCTGAAAAAAAAATCCCTCCTCCCAGCATCACAAACGCTGCGTGTGCCTGTTATTCATTCTCTATGTGCTTTTGTTTGTGTTTTGCCATGTACCTTTGTTCGGTTTCCACCTGTCATGCCGTTGGTTTGTTCTCCTAATGTGTGCACCTGCTCTGTGTTTAGCTCTTAATTAGTATGTCTGTTTACTTATGTCCTGCTCTTTCGTGTTTCACTGCAAAGTCTTGTCGGCTGCAATCGTGCATTTCTGAACCCCGATTTAGATCTAGTTCAAGTTCTAGTCGGGTATACTGAATGTTTTGGCCTGACTCCAAGTATACCATGAATTTTATGTATGGTATTCTCATGGCCTTTTGACCTGGCTCTAAGATCTTAGTTTGCACTTTCTCTGGTTTTTTCCACATCATGTTTGTTTAGCAGTACATTTTCTAAGCTTGTGGCATTTCTTGGCAATCTCCTTTCATTCAAACACACGTTTGGATGAAAAATGATTCATTATGACCCTTATGTCGTCCTTCAGTTGGTACTCGGTGTTGTCTCCTTTTACCAAATGTCTTTTCTTTTGCTTGGCTGCTCGTGTCTGATTTGTTATCGAACAGCACGTTCGCACCATTAATGAATAAAACCGTGTGGTGTATCTCAGCTTCAGTATCTTCCACCGCCCTGGGGCGACTGCCAATCCACTGCCATGAACTCGGAGTTCTTCTCCACCTACAGTATAACAGGGTGTCGTATCGACTGTGAAACCCGGTATCTGCTGGAGAACTGCAACTGCAGGATGGTGCACATGCCAGGTAAAGAAACGCACTTATTTTTTTTACCGGCGTATAAAATCTAGTTTTATATCGACTCTGACAACCACTGCAGTTATTGTCTACTGTTCTCTGAACACTTTGTTAGGCACGTCCACCGTATGCACCCCAGAGCAGTACAAGGACTGTGCAGATCCTGCTTTGGGTAAGAGAACATATTAACAGTTTTATGTAGCATCAAAAATACAAAAAGGTACAATTTCCCACTCAAAGCTGAGCAATTATTAAGACTGTCTCAAGTGATTAAAGGAAGAAATCCACCCTGAACAACTTGCATATTAATCTTTATGGTTAAAACATGATCTTCATTGGCTTCCGAGATTTATTTTATTGATGAAATACTGATCTGATACTGAAATGCTGATTTTATCAACATTAGGGTCTGCTTTCGTGTTTTGTAATTTCCCTGCAATGCAGTTGACGACCTGCTGAAAGTGGTGCAGTGGGATTTAGCCCACTGTGGGATTTAGTTATATAATTTACTATTCAGAATGAATTAATTTCGGCTGCTTTCGACTCGCAGATTTCCTCGTCGAAAAGGACAACAACTACTGCGTGTGCCCGACACCTTGCAATATGACTCGCTATGGCAAGGAGCTCTCCATGGTGAAAATACCCAGCAAAGCGTCTGCCAAATACCTGGCCAAGAAGTTCAACAAATCAGAGCAGTACATCGGGTACGAGACGAGCCAGATTCAGATAACGATTCGTTCCAAGCTTCTAAGATTAGAACGTCCGAAATGGCCTGGGAGTTTCATTTCAGGAGCCGCATAGTTTTTAAGAACGTAAACTGAACAAAACTGGTCTGGTCTTTTGAATGAAATACTATGATGTACACTGACCAACCGGTTTATTAGTAACACCTGTATACCTGCTCATTCATGCGGTTATCCAATCAGCCAATGTGGCAGCATCACAATTCTTAAAATTATACAGCTACATTAATATAGACGTCTGTCTACAATGAGCACAGACTCACCAAACCGATCTCGTCGAAGACTGGAAAAAGACCATGGGATATTTCTTCTTGATTTTTCTTCCATTCAGCTGTCCATTTTGAGTGAGCATGATTGGCTGATTGGATAATCGGTGTACAGGTGTTCCTATTAAAGTGCCTAGTGAATGTATGATAAATGTATTTATTATTTATGTCCTGACTATAACACTGATCTTGGCATTTTTAAATCTACTTTTTACGAAATCAGTTCCCTCATTTCCTTCTTTGCTTGTGTATGCGCTTACAGAGAAAACATACTAGTTCTGGATATCTTTTTTGAGGCCCTGAATTATGAAAAGATTGAGCAGAAGAAGGCATATGAAGTGGCTGGTCTACTAGGTGAGACGTATTATGGATGGGATAAAAAAAAAAAATTTAAACAAACATGTTTAACTGACTTAAAATCTCGATGTAATACATCTGCTTTTGTATTGTAACTGTCCTTTTTCAGGTGACATTGGTGGGCAGATGGGACTGTTTATAGGAGCTAGTGTCCTGACGATACTGGAAATATTTGATTATTTGTATGAGGTAAATTGCATTTCTGTCTCTTTATTTATTTATTTATTTAGAACCTGCACTATGTTCACATCGTACTGATTTTAAGCTACATTAAGCATGCAGCTTTTGAAAGCAGGAATGTCCCAAATGAGAATAATCTACTAACACGTCCCACATGCCACACATGATGTGTTCGAGTATAAGATTCAAACGGAATATGAGCAATGCATACCTATCTAGACCGTGTCATTGAAGTTAATAGTGGCTTCATGAGATAGCCAAATAGGTCAGTGGCCTCTGGCTCTCGTCTCGGTGGAATTAAACACAGACATGTCTGAGAGGTTCATCGGTTAAGCGTTAAATAAAAGTGCAAAGGACGTTCACAATTGATCGGAAATGATATTGAAGGTATGAGAAAGTCAAAAGGCCGGTATACAAGAAAAATAATAATAAAAGATGAAAGTCTGAAAATCCCTGTCTGTACTATGTAGCTCTTAATTAAGGACGAGAAGACGCATGAAACCGTTCAAACATCGCCATCCGTCCAAACTGAGCTACCAGACTAAAAGGAACTAAAAATAACTTGAAAAGATATGTGCATCAGCCAACAACATCTAAAACTCTGCACAAAGCTGTTGCCTATCAAAGGAAACCAGACATTGCAAACTTAAAAGCACAAAACAAATGCCCAGTGGACCGGCGTACAGGAAACGCAACATCCCTGAACCAATACCATCCCTCCAGGATCATGAGGGGTGTGGAAAGCTTGTTACAAGCCTACAAGAAAGCTCATTTCTGTCTGCTGAAGCCTATGGGGAAATCATTGTTATATAGGACAGTGACTTCAGAGGCAAGGTTAACGCTACCTTGAGCTGGCTTCACGGTTTAAGTGGTCCTGAGTGGCCAGTCAAAGCCATGTGGAGTCCAATGGACTTAAATAAACACTGTAGGGTGTGAATTCAACACTGTGGGTATTAAATCAACACTGGTGATTTTGCTGTGTATATATGACGAGTATTAAAACTTGAGGCAAGACACATTTGCAAGATTGAGGAAGTCATTAAGATGTACTTGATGCAAGCAAATATTTTTTAAAAAAAACAAACACACTGGATTTAAAACAACTCAAATCGGGTTATTTTTAGCCCATCGGCTGGGTAAATGCAGGCCCGAAGACATTTTGACTAAACTGACCCATCACGTTGGGTTGTTAACACTAACCCAGCAAATGGGTTGTTTTTCAACCCAACGCTGGGTTCATTTTATTACATAAATGAGTTAATATTCTCAAGGTTATTTTCCCCCTTTGTAAATGTCAAATCTAACACATTATAAACAAACACGTCAACATGGCGTCTCCTTTATTTATACACAAGACGGTGTTCAGAAATGTCTTGCTTGAGCTGCTAAAATGGTGTCTATATATAGACTTTGAAGTAAATGACTCAAATGAGTCATATATTTAAGACGAAAACATCAGTTTAATATAAATAAATAAATAAATAAATAAACCTGAGTCACCGACTTACAATCCAGTGGGCATGACAAACAATTAAGCCAAAGCTAAGCAATATAGCAGTGCATTTAATGTCATGTAAACTAAACATTTTTGCATTTTCTCATGCGCAGTAATGGATTTCTGGATAAATATATTAATACGAACTTGATGCTAAACAAATCCCAACATGAAACCCATGTGAAGATCAAGTCCATTAATTTGTTTACATGTTGTGGATTTTTCCTGTACTCTCTTATAATCTGCCATGCACTAACGTCTTTATAACTCGGCACCTTGTTTCCTCAGGTGTTTAAGGATAAAGTATTGGGCTACTTTCTACGTAAAGGACGGCCACGTCGGAGTGCAAGTGATAATCTGGTAACTGAGCTCGTTCTATACCGCCTGCATGTGCATGCTTTAGGTGGAGCTGAGATAACATGACCGAAACGAAAGCAAGGTTAGTTTAGTTTTTTTGTGGTTGGAAACCTGCATCTGAACGCATAGCTACTGTATATTTACCGCTGCATGTCGCTGCTGTTATTTCCGTCGTCTTTGGCTCAAATTCTGATATGGGGGAAATGCAAATTATTGCAATTAAACAGGGACGTGGGTGAATTGGGGTGATTTTATTCATTCATATATTTATTTAATTTGTAAACACTTGCATTAGTAAGTCATAATATCTTCCACTAAGTTCTAATCCTTTTCCATGTGCATTCATATGCAACTACAGAGAAGCGATAATATGAATGAATAAATATGGGTGATTAAGCAGAGATGTCTACGCCCATGGTGTTAGGAAATAATTTCATTTATTAATAACGGCACCAGATGAACACCCTAGAACAGGGTGTACCCTTTAGGTTGTGTTTCATTACTAATGAGTGCAGATTCTCTGACGTCTATACGAACTTAAACTTATGTAATGTATGTTTATCACACTTAATGGCACAAATACATGTATTATTTCTGTTACTTCTTAAATTTATCATTACTGAACTGAAATAGGCAAAAACGAACAATAAATTTGGTGAAACATTAATTGGTTTGCGTTAAAGTAAGCTGCTGTAATCGATTTCTTTATTGATTGATTGATTTAATTATTTTAAGGGTAAAGTAGCATTACATCCTGAGCATTGATTTAGCTATCACTAATACAGATCCTCTGAGGGGGGGGAGAAGGAGACATGGAGTCTGTCTCAGTTTGTGTTTGTGTGTGTGTGTGTGTGTGTAGCTCATACAAGGTTTGTCTATAAATGAACAGGAAGTGGAGTGCTAGTGCAATTATTGATATGCATTATAGAAAAAAAGGTTTACATTACAGAAAGCAATTGAACCCAAGTAAAGAGCGAAGCTCTTTCATGAAAAACCAAGATTGCTTTTCTGCACGAGAGGTTTCATTTGGCTTGGTCGGTTCATCCCAAATTAAGACCCTATAATGTATATGACGGTTTAAAAAAAAAAAACACCACTACGTATATGTCTGCTGATGTTTACTCTTACAAAAGCCCCATTGTGGATGTAGACGTTTGATCCAACAAAGCAGTTCCACATCTTGCGAAGTTCTCATTTACCATCCGTGCCAGGAATACCTGAATATAGGTAATAAATACAGCTTGAATAGCTGGTGTGTGCTTGATACTTTGGCGTTTCATGCCAAGATTCATTATCTACATTATGCTAATCCACTGCATGTCACCTATAAAAACATATTTCAGGGGTTTATAGTTTTGAAAATATGATCTCTACTAAGATTTTATTTAGATATACTGTAAGCTGTGTATTAAAATAAGATGCTTAAGTAAACGTTATCATTGTTTCCCTCATCCTTTATATTCTCCAGTGGATGCTGTAAGATCCAGTTCATTAAGACTTGTTCATGCATTTTTAATGTTAATGCAATTATTATTCATTCAGTTTCACAGAAGTCAACATTGTTTTGTTTTTTTTTTTAAAAAAAAAAGGATGAATGGATCATTACTTACTCCGCATTGTATAATTTTGTTTGCTCCAGGATTGGGGTCAGTTCAGATTCAATTCAGCAAATTTAGGACTCGGATGGAGGCCTGATGCAGGGTTCACTTTGATTGAACCTGAAACTGAACTGAACCCATACCTGGTGTGGTCATCCTCATCTCTCTCCCCGTCATGTGTCTTCCAGGACTACTCTGAGAACCCCACCAGCCCTGGTGTCACGCCTAATCATACCCCCAGGTAGCTGGCCGCTGGCAATACTGCAGATACTGTACATCCTCTTAACCTGTCTAACTATAACCCATTCCCATCCGCATTTCATTTCTCAACCCCTTAAATATCCTTCTTTTCTGAGGTTTTCCCTTTTGTATGTTTCCTGTAATAATAAATTAGTGCAGGGAACTGTTGTTTCCAAACGTTCTAAGGAAAGTCTTTCAAACCCCGTAGCCTTCACGACGGAGATGATGTATTGCACAAGTTCAGGTAAAGCAAATCCGTGCTATGAATGGATTAGTCTTGCCTCGTTTTTGTTTTTTATTTATTTATCTATTTATTTTGTATTTTGTAGCAGCCCTCTTTCCCAAAAACTTTTGACTATGGATGCTTACAAAAGGTGTTTTATTATACTGACATTTTTACATGTGCAAATTATAAATATATGCTCATTCCAAATCTGTTTGCAGTGAAGCTTTTGGGAAACAGACTTTTTGTGACGTATATGCAACTAATGGTATTTATTTTTTGTTTGTTTGTTTGTTTGCATATTTTGCATAGCCTTTAAATAGTCTTTATTTGTGGTATTTCAACTTGGATATAACACTACATAATGAGGGTACAATGCTACACAACATACATAACTGTTTTTTTTTAAACACCAGATACCTCCTTATTCACATGCATACTACAGTCCAGTCATGTAGTGATGTGTGAGCCAGTATTTGTAATAAATACCACCATCGTAGCGCAAAAACATTCCCTTGACCCTACTTGCCAAGCCAGCCCAGGCAGGATCCATGGCAGTTATGGTGAGTTCAGAGAACCATAGTTATGTATGTAACTAGTGAGGAGGAGGAGACACTGGTATGTCTCAATAAGGGCTGAGTGAACACCACCCCCACCACCACCACCTCCACCACTGGGTCAGCCACTGCCTAGACAAGGGAGCCCCATGTGTCTTACCTCCAAATCAAATAAATAGTTCGTCTGAGGATTTGATGGCTGCCAATTGGTACAAATAACACCAAAGGGTACATACCAGGCACAGCAAAGAATGCTCTGCAGGCTCACCCTCACTGAAACCCTCAAGGTCAATTGACATTGCAGACAAATGTTTCACAAATGATGTAAATGTCCCAGGCTGGGGACTGTGGCAGAAAGTCAGTAACAAGAATAGGAGTCCCATCCATAGTACTGTGGTGTGCCACGATAGCAGCCACACACCTTGGACAGGATGTGTCCAATTACATGGTCCATGTGCTAGTGGCTCTTTTGTTGAGAAGAGTTTCCTGGACTGATTGATCGCAGTCCTCAGCTGGCAGTTCTGCCCAAGGGGCCAGACACAAAGTGCATGCCAGATTCATTTAGGACAGTCAGTCTGTTCAGGTAGGAAGCCTCCAGGGAACCATGGTCTTGCCAGCCATCTAGGGGCCACCAAAAAGACTCTTTGGCCTAGTTGTTGAATTTGTTGTACAGCATGGGAAGAATCATCAATAGAGACGAAAAGGTATACAACAGGTCATCCTGTCTTTGTGAGTTGTCTGGCTCTGCCAGGGAGAACCACGACCGGCAGTGTGATGACATGGGACAGGTCCATCATGGGTGGGCCCAACTGAGGAGAAACCGATTATAGTTCTGATGGACTGCCTTCAATTCCAACTGGTTGACGTGTTCCCACCTTACTCTAGGGGGTCATGTTCACCCAGTGGCCCTGTAGTACCACACCACAAACCAGCATGTAGGGGAGTGATTATCTCTTTCTAGTGGCACACTGCTACCAAACAGACTCCTTGTGTTGGAACGCTCTGAAATAATCAGCGGGCCAGTGCTTGGGTTCCTTTCATGTTGACAAGGACACATTTCAGTCCATATTGTCTTGGGTCCAGTCACAGGCTGATAACCCACTTCTGGAATGCCTGCAGCTCTAGCAAGTCTTATGGGATAATTGATGAGGCTGCCATCCATAAACATGGATTGATTATCTAATGCTAACCAGATGCTACAGCACCAGATCTATAAAATTGCCCATAATGTAAATAATAAATATTACTCACAGATGTTGAAAGGAGTGAAACGAGGACAACTTTGGAGGACAAAACTCCTGCTCTGTACTTCCCATAGTATTATGAGGTGAAAAGAGAAATACCTATGTGAGGATTTGCTCAGATGGTTTTAGAAACTAGTCAGACCTCACTCTACTCTGATGGTTCACGTGATAGCATACAAAGGTGCTGTCTGTCTCGATTCCCCTTAAGAAAGGTCCTAGAACAATTAATCTAAGCCTGAGGACATTGGGACATTGATTTACATCTTCCACAACAGGTTGTTGGGAATTGGGAATGTAGCACAACCTCTCTTATTGCTTAATGAACCTTTTGATATTGCTTGAGCTTGAGTAGGTTCGTCATTGTGGTTTGCTGGTCAAAACGTTGCAGGCGGGTGGTGATATTTAT
This sequence comes from Ictalurus punctatus, assembly GCF_001660625.3. Taxonomy (NCBI): domain Eukaryota; kingdom Metazoa; phylum Chordata; class Actinopteri; order Siluriformes; family Ictaluridae; genus Ictalurus; species Ictalurus punctatus. Next base: position 2,745,494 of record NC_030416.2, read on the forward strand.
CAGGGTTTCCCTACTTGCATATCCTTTCCATCAACTCTTTTCCATGACTCATCAATGGATAGCCAGTTTAGTTCAGTGGACATGCTGATCTTGTTTATCTAGTGATCTACCTCACTAAAGATTGCGCCAGGAACAGGAAGTAGATCCTACTTCTTTTGTTGGTCATATCTGCCAACAGGGACTGCATCAACCAAACCTGACATCCAGTTAGTAGTCAATAACTGCTCACATACAGTCATACAATCAGTATTCCAGGACATACTGTACATACATCAAATTCTTGATGCATGTGGCTACGTTAAGGTATTCTTAGGTTGACAACCTGAATACTCAATTAAAGATCTATTAAAGATTTTTAAAGTGTGGTTTATTTTTAGCGAACTGTATGTATGGAAACCATGAGGAATCCCAAGAGAACCTTGACAACAAATTCCAATGGACTTTTACAAACATGCAAGCGTTTAAGCATGAACGGGTAAGGGTGACTCGGTGGCTAAGGCTTTGAGTTATAGATCATTAGGTCATGAATTCAAATCACAGCAACACCGAGCCTTGTTTTGACTGCTGAGTTGTATCCCGGTTCAGTTGAATGTTGCTTCAGATAAAAAACATTAGTCAAACGAGCTTAAGCAAATTAATCTTTCCAAGTATTGATATATCCCAGATTCGTGCAAGGTGTCTTTAAACTGGAACATTCGATTTATGATGCTTGATTTACGTTGAATTACTTCCCCAATACCATCACGTAACCTTTTGTGTACGACGTCACAAGGTTCATCTGCCCCAAAGAAGTGCTAGATGTTTTTGCCTGCATCAAATATGCAACCATAATAAAACTAGTAATATCTTCTTTTCTTTTCTTTTCTTTTTTTTTCAACCTTTTGACGTCTCTGCTTGATTTATGCTAGTCATTAAAGGCCTGCATGAACATTGTCCTGTTTGAAACGGATTATAAGCCTTCTTTGGTGGAAATGATCAGTTTAGTCCAAATAACACTACACTAAAGCAATAAATGGTTCTTGCACTATTTCACAGACTGTTTCATTGTGCTTATCGACATGTACATTCATTGGGCCTTTTATCAAGTACAGCGTCTTGAATAAGTATACACCCCCTAGAACTTTTCCTCATTTTGTAGTGAGTGCTATAAGCTGGAACTGAACTGGACTTGTTTTGGTATTATATGTCATGATTCTTCACTAAATAACCCAAAGTGGGGGTAAAGGTAATATAGTTTGTAACATTATTATAATGTAAACATTGTGAGATAAGTGTAAGTATTCGTCCCCGTTGTAAAAGCCCTAAACTTAGTTCTGGAGTCTACCTGTGTGCAGTTATTTTCAATATAAATACACCTGTTCCTGGAAGGCCCCTGATTCTACCGTCTAAACAAGAGGAGAGGCGGCTGTGCAATAAAAGTCATCGACTTGTTAAGGATGGGGAACCAAGAGGCCGAGGGTAATTCTCTCAAAGTGATTCTACCACCACCGTGCTTCACTGTGGGGGAATAGCGATCTCAGGGTGCTTTTGTGCCATGGCCAAATAGTTCCTTTCTGTCAAACTGCAAGCCAGGAGTTCATACGGCTTGCCACTCTTCCATAAATGACCGTCCGCTTCAATATTACAGGCTATTTTGTGCAGATTTATGACCTATAATCCCGGTGAGGTCTATTCACTTTGAGATTGTACTACAAAATAAGGAACAGTTTATGGAGGGTGAATACTTGCGCAAGGCATTTTACATCCATCGTATAAATGCATTTGTTGGCGAGTCCATGCGTTCCTATGCGCAATTTGCCAGTGTGTTCTGCCTCATCCATCAAAGGAAAGGGGCCACTACAGGACATCATCAGATGCACATTATTAGGTGGTTGAACGATCTCCGTGAAGCTGTGACACTACTGTGGAGGTCATGTTACGAGTGTATCAATAATTGTATGCCTATATACAGAGTGGTAGTTGCATCTCATAAAATAGCCGTTGATGTCAGGTATGAGTCAGGCGTACCTAATAAAGTGGTGTCCTTTGCGTCTTTGGTGTGGATTTAGTTCTTATAACTGGAACTGGGGAGGGGGAGCATTCCATGCATCAAAATTTGAGCCTGAAAGGCTACAAAGGGCACGATTCGACAAAGTGTCACACAGAATGTTTCTCTCTTTTTTTTTTTTTTGTGCAGCTTTCTCGAATCGATGCACGAAAAAAAAAAGTCTTGTCAAAAATGTATCGTCGTCCTTGAACACTTTACAAATCGTGCCCTTAAAACCATGCACGAGTGCCGAAGCTCTTATTTTCAGACGCTCTGAGTTTTCTTCGTGCGAGACATTGTGATGGAACCTGTGTCTAATGACATCACTAGATGCATCCCTTTGTGATGTCATCACAGGTCTACACGCAATGAGTTTGAAACCAAGATTAAGGAAATAGTCCTCAAGTTTGAGAAGGGGTGGGGGGGGGGGGGGGGGGTGCTTTTATTAAATGTTCTGCACATGTTTGTATGATGTATGACCAAAAGCAAAAATCCTACATGCAGGATTAAGTAAGAATGTCTTCTCCCCCTCTTCCCCTTTCATTCATACTTACTTACTCCACCCCGTCTCATTTTATACCCCAATGACCATAACTCCATTTATATTTCTGTTCCATGCCCCATCTATGGATGTTGTTTTGGTTATTTATTTATTTATTTGTATCTATCCTTTCCGTTCCCCTTCCCTTCCCACTGTCTTTTCCGGCGCTGCCATCGATTCATCGTGCATCCTCCGGCACATCTGAACATCTCTCCCCTCCTTCCCCGTTTCCCCTCTCTTCCAGAGCACATGCGACACACTCCGGAGTCACTCGGACAGCCTCGGATTCGCGCCGAACGTGCTACCTAGTCACCCGACTCTAGGCAACTTCGAGGAGTTCGCTTGTTGACGACGCGGGCGGCGTGGGACGATTAGCGGGTCCGACGGCAAACTGTGATTCCGACTTGTATACATGTACATATCTACACGCACAGTACGTGACGAGTAGTTCCAATCGGTCAACGAATAAAATCAATGCCTGAATAGAATCAGATATCACCCGTAAAAAAAAATAAATAAAAAGTACAAGTAGGCAACACTTTTCCAAAACAATACTCAGGTTATATTAGCATAACGCAGTATCAGCAGTACCAACTGTTTTGTTTCATGTTGTGAAAACGATAGTAAGCACTTGTTTGTTTGTTTTTTGACGAGTTAAAGGCGACGCCGGAGACGCGGAGAGCAACCGGTTGCCATTTTCTTGAACTCTGATTGTTAAGGCTGCTTCTGAAAGTGAAATAAACAAGGCACACCCCTGCACAAAGTGAGCGTAATCAGGCAGTAACGATTACTTTTGTTCAACGCTAGGCTTGTGCTGATGATTCGATGTAGCCCACAATATACACCGATATTTAACACGGACAAACTTCGTCCCTACTCACTGTGTTTTTGCTTTCATGTTTAGTTAGCCAGTTTGCGTTGTTCGTTCATAGGCTAACTTTATGCACAGCGCAGCGCTTCTTGAATTCTCGATTCTGATTGGTCAGAAGGTGTATATCAATTGCTGGCACCTCAATTCAAGAGGATAAGAAGCGTCATGAAGGACTTGACTGGTTTAAAGCATGGTTATGACTGCTAGCTAGCTAGATCTTAGCTAAGGTTCTTAATATTTGGTGCGAAGTTGTGATCGAGTACCAAAAATTCATCCATCTTTCATCAACAGCCACGGTTCCGCCATGGTTTTGGGAGGTCGCAGGAAACCAGATAGACCTGGAGGAAACCCAAGGGCGAGAAGTAACCCGAGCTCAGGACCGAACATGCGTTAGAGTTTTTTATCAGGGTAGATTCAAATCTTTCAAAATGGCGGACGCGGTAACGTTCATGGTGGTTAAACACACACAAAAAAGGCCGCTTATTATTAAACACGCATTCATGTGCAATACGGTGTATTCTATTAGCGTGAGGTAAAACTGAAACATCAACACAAGCCTAGTCGACGTTAAGAGAGTAGATGACGATGTGTAATCGGACGTGTTTCTCTGAATGCAGTTGAAAAAAAAAAAGTGTTTTGTCTTGTTTACATTACATGTATATAAGTGCAATAATACGCGTCACGTGTTAGAATAACCAATGTTACTACCCTCAAGTCTTAACTGTTAGTCAAAAAGGAAAGATTAGATTCAGGTTCGGCGTCGAGCTCGCCGAGGCGGAGCGTTTTACTTTTGATATGCATACGTATTTCTAATCGTTTCTATTCTATATCCTGGTATTACGAAGTAGCGAGCAAGGCTTCGAATTAAGGAGAAAGTCGGGAAAGATTCAGGTTTCAGCACATCACGTTAAGAGCATCAAAAAGTGGGCCGACTTGCGTGAATTAATGAGAGGTGTGTGTGTGTGCACTGCTTTCGGTCCAGCTCCGCCAATTTATCCGTCCTATTAGTCTACAGCAACGATAGAGAAAGCGTTCCGGTATCGGAATACAAAGCGAAGATGGTATAGTTATTTATAAATGATGCGGAATTCCTTCAGGACAGCTGTATTCATAATCCCCTTGCGTCTTTCGAGAAAGACTGCTCGTACATCGAGCCCCTGAAAAAACACCACCACCACCACACACTACATTTCCCAAAGGCGTCTTCCTTTCTTTGCTTGCATGCACATATTTCCTGCGTATGAACGATTTATCCGATGGCGTTCCACGTGCTGCGAGCGAAGACTGAGGGATATATCACACAAAACAAACAAACATCCGCCCTCTTTTTCATTTCGCTTCTCCATTCAGTTAATAGCATTGTTTTATAGAACAGGATTTCTAGCACATATAATCCACATTTTAAGAGTCAATTGTGAAGTGTAAATGAACCTATATAATAAACATATTTAACCTTCTCTTAATGAGTACTGCCTCCGTCTGTCTGTCTGTCTTTCATATACTGTACATTCAGGTGCTAAGAGTGTTAACATTGCTAACACAAAAATCCCAGCAGGCTGGTGTGAAGCTGCGGAATAATTAGCACTTGTTTTCTATTGAGGAAGAGGAAGTGTTTTTATTTAGATTTCCTAAAAAACTACTGGAATGTGGGGAGGAACCTGGAAGAAACCTACACAGACATGGAAACACTGCACGGACCGTAAGCAGAGCTCGGGATCAAACCAGGAACTCTGGAGCTGCAAGGCGAAAGACTTGCTCTACCTGCTATATGTCGACTAACGTTACTCGAGCTTTTTCTCTTTTTTTTTTTTAAATTGAAGTTCCCCCATTTAAACTACTTTCTCCTATCTATTACTACTCCTAGCAGGTTTTTCTTTTTTCACTACTTTCAACTGTAAATCTGACTATTTGAGTGGATTGGTAAAAACCAGATGTTCTGTCGGATTATTTTGAAACCTTTGGATGCACTCGATGACTGAGTTGATCGATCTAACTTATCGTGTTGGAGCGACGCTGGTAAATAAGCATTGTTTTGTTTAATCGGACACAGACCCGATCTTTAGAGACGAAAGAGAAGAAATGGACAGCTTGAGATAAATATATATTCCACCCTACCACCATTTTCTTTTTAGCGCCAGTTTCTAGTGCTTTTTTCCCCCGAAGGTTAAAGCCGTACCATGTCTGCCCTGGTGGCTTGGCTGGTAGATTTCTTGTGTGGAAGTTCAGGGTTCAAGGTGTGGCTCAGCTAAAAGCTAAAAGTGTTCTTTCCAAGCCCGTGTGGGTAAAATAAACAGTAATCCTCCCCCCAAAAAATAAAAGGCGTGACATCTGAAAGCCCCAGTGGGATCGAGACCCCTTACTGATGACCAGTGCTACTCTTGCGTTGCTTAATAATCGGTTACAATATACATGTTATTCGAGTGTTCTATCTGCATACACGTATATCTCTGTATAATTATCGAATAGATGCTGTTACTGTGTTATTGGTACGCACTGTTACACTGTACACAGTACCAGGTTATGGTATTAGCACGTCTTATGTGATTAGTGTTATAACTACTATGATAGACACACAATTATTACCACATACACGTTACTTTTAAGAAACGTTTTTAAAAAAAATGGAAACGGTCTGAAAGGACAAAGAGACCATTTTACACTGGGTTTATTTTTAAATAGTGTTGTTCTGATCAGTCAAAAAGAAAAAAAAAACAAACAGATAAATATGAAAAAGCAACCAAAACATATAGCACCTTGCACAGTCATAACTTAAGACTGCTTATAGTGGTCATGACGATAACAACACGTAAAATCACCAATCGATTCTTTTTCGCAAACGCGTTCAGTCACGCCGCGAGCGTACGCGTGTCGGATCAGCTGACTCACCTCGCCCGCGCCGATCTCACCCCTGTAGTAACACAATATACGCACCAAAATAAATACTGTACATTACCTAGCGTGAATGTGCAGAGGTATTTCAGGCTGTGTTGAATATTAATGCATTTGCCCTGATGTGAACTGAAAAGAAAAAAAACACAAAAAAAACAACAACATTTCACAGGCAAATGCGCTGTTTTTTTCCCCTTCGTTCTTAACAGCAATACTATTTTTCAGGTCGAAATAAATGTGGCTCGGGAAACTTTTCACATATCGGCGACGAGAGAGGATCCGGTCTTCGTAATGGCCTCTCCGCGATACATTATTTATCCGAGCGCGCGGTAAGAAAATGAATCGTGCTTGTCTAAGGCTTGATTAAAAGCTAGCTAATTCATCACTTAGCTAATTAGGCGTTAATATTGAGAGAGAGAGAAAAAGGAAGAAAAAAAAAACGTACATCATTTCCTCATCCTGTCATATCGGCACCATTTAAAAGTTTTATAATAATGTAAAACCAAAATAAAATACTTAAACGTACTTAACGTCTCACTGAATTAGTATTAAATATAAACGCTGTTGAATTCTCCATTCTGATTGGTCAGGTGGCGTTGATTCGTTTTACATAAGGGGATTTTCAGGCGTGCGAGACGTGCATGGTAGATTCTCGACATAATCCCATTTTGAAAAGAAATAAATGAGGTGTTATTTTGGAAGGAGTCTCCGTTTTCAGAACTCCAGGACGTCGGTCTTGACGGTTTCTTGGTAACGACTCGCTGCGAGAGAGAGAAAGAGAGAGAGAGAGAGAGAGAGGCGGGTGAGGAAACTACTGCTCGCCGTTATAAAGTGAGAAGAGCGACGATCTTTTAAACGCAACTATAAACGGACACCGTGTCATTTACTGATAAATAAAATTATACGCGCTGTAGCGTGAGGTGAAAAACAAACACTTCAGGACGTGCCTGAAATGTATAAAACTCCCCGTCTTTGATTACTTTCCTGACGACAGCACACCAGTGAGTGTGTTATTCCTTATTGAAATGATTTGCCCCGATTATAGCTTTAGCGTCGCTCTGAAAGTGGACATGGACCATGTGTACGTTTCAGCACCTGCGTAAAAAAAAAAGTATTCAGGATAGTTCAGTGCTCTCTAACGATTCGTAAATCTTCCGTAGAAAACGTCCGGACGTCTCCGTCGTTTGGGCGCCACGTGCAAAATAATACGCCGACGAAACGCCATGATCTTCAAAGAAAAGCAAAAAACACGCGCTAACAAACCTTTTCTATAACTCATGTGCGATGTTCTTGAAACCAACCTACAGCTGAAAACACTTGACCTTGAGAATGAACACACACACACACACACACACACACATCAGCAAATTAAAATAAATCTTGAAAAAAATGTCTCCTAGTGAAACATCTAAGCGAGAGGAGAAGGTAGTCGGTATGATCTGTCAGTCCAGAATACCAGGAACCACGGCTCCTCGAGACCGGAAGACCGCTGAAGCGAAGACTCCGTGATCCGACTCGTTTGATCGAGAAGCTTCCGACTGAAACTAAGGCCACGGCGTCCTTCCAGAAAACGAATGCAAAGACTGCGAAAGGCAGAAAGAAGAAATAAAAAATAAAAAAAACAGAAAGACTTTGAAATGATGATAATAACATGGCAAAATAGCAACATTTTTGTTTTTTAATTAAAAACCAACATTTATTACCGCAACGCTGTCAAACTCTCAATTCTGATTGGTCACAAGGTGTTGGTTCAATTTCTTCACACCGCTGCGAAAGACCGCGGAAAACTCTTTCGTCCGATCGCGATTGCGCCAATTCGAGTGGGTTTTCCACGAAAAAAAAGCCAACGATTTTCTTGATTTTCAAGTAACTGTCGTTACAACTGCTACCCAAATGTTAAATCGTCACAACGTTAAATGTAACTGTAAATTACGGTGCGTAATTAAATGGTAATTATCAAAGATAATCCCTAATAAATCGTCAATGATAAATTTACAGTGGTGCAAGAGGAACGAAACACTTCGCCCCCTGACCCCGGTGTTTACATTCCGTACATTATAACGACGGATAACACACCCTCAGGTCGTTAAGGCACTTCAGCTGCTCGCCCCGCTCGTGTGACTCAAATGCTGTGGACCAGAGCTGCTGTCGATCTCCTCTTCCTCCTCCTCTTCCTCCACCCAGCCTCCCAACCGGAGAGGGGAGGACACCATCAGACCGCCTGGGTGCATCTGAGGCGAGGGCACTAGCGTTGGGAGACATTATTTAGAAGCACGTTATACGCCAAATTCCAATGGTATACTAACGTATGTATTATATTTAAAACAAAAGCTCACCGGCACTTAAGGACACGTGAGGATGTAATTGAGCAGGTCCATGCTGACCCTGGAACTTCTGCTGATGCACCTGCGTGCGGCAATGACCTTCATCTTAATTCGTGATTATATCATATATTATCGTAGCATACAGACAGCTGACACATGACAGGAACACAGAAAATTGTCAACTGCTTTGAGACCCGTGGCGTATGAGCTGCATCGCCTTCAAAGGCGCAGCACTTACCTCGTGCATGTAGATGGCGTGGAGGCTCATCTCGGCCGTGGCGAACTCCGAGAGGAGGGCTGAACTGGACTGGCTGTGCATCCTCGACTCGCTGGCACACATGCTGGACCGTAAACGAGAGAGTTTACTCGAATATCTTACGGATTCATCCCGAGTCGCATCTAAACTTTCCTAATAGTTCAAAATGAACTGCCTAATCAATTTCTAATTAGCGACACGTTATAAATTTTTTTTTCGCTGCTAAATAGGTGGAACGTGATCACCTGTCACCGGCACTGCTGTGGTACATCGGTCCTTGGTTTCGGTGGTGTTGATGAACGGACGGCTGGAGGACATGAGAGCGTGAGCGGCCGGCGTGAGGCTGTTGGGAGGAAGACAGCGAGGCGAGGACGCTAGCGGCGATCGAGGCTGTGCTGCTCGGGGGAACAAAACGACGGTTCCAGCCCGGCAACCCGGACGCCGTGAGGACCGGATGAGCCAGAACGCTCGCCAGAAGGGTGTCGGGCTGCAGCGGAAACACACAATCGTTTCTCACGCAACGTTGTCGGATGAACAGTTAACGATTAAGAAATGAAAATGTTTTTAAGAAAAAAAGCGTAACCCACAGCGGTGGCGGAGTCATTGGAGAGCAGTGAGGTGCAGAGCGGCGCCTCGGAGAGCAGGAGCTGAGGGTTCGGGCCGGCCTGCGCGGCGTCCTGCTGCACCTTCTCGCGCATATGGCTGATGAACAGCGAGCTGTCCTGCGGCGGCTGCCAGCGAGGGTTCTTCAGGGTGAAGTGAACAAGCGACAGCTCCGTCTTGCCGTTTTCCGCCTGCTGGTACACCGACGCCTCCGTCTGACCCTCGGACATCCACTGAGAGCGGAGAAGTCACGTCAGATCGTTACAAAGTAACAGCGTATATATATTGTTATATCTTAGATACATATTATACATTTAGATTTTTTTCTACACACACACCTGCGGGTTGCCGTGTCGGCGGACGTCCATCTGCGCAAAGGAGCAGATGTCGCCGACGCCAATCACCTCCACGGTAAAGTTGCGCAGGAAGTCGATGATCTCCAGAGACTTGCTCCGGAGCACGAAGATGAGGATGAAAGGTGTCACGATGGGACTGAGCAGCTCCTCCAGAATAAAGACCTGCACAGAACAACGTTTTTACCGAATGAACCACACAGAGGGTGAAAAAAAAAAATAAAATAAAAGGTCTCCGGTGTGTATTTCTCACTGCTTTGTACTGGAAAAGCTGCGACAGCTCATCGCGCGTCTCGCTCTTGTTAGCGTTGCCCTTCCAGTGATCGGGCATGTAGTGGATGTGTGCTAACACACACTGTAGCAGCTGCTCGGGGCACCACACCGTATGCTCGTCTGGGATGAAGGACCTGCCAGAGAGCACAAAGAGGTGAGAGCACCAAGAAGCGGTTCTTGTCCTGCAATGGAAAATACAGATACGGAGGATCTTCGTACCTGGCGATGGTGATGATGACTCCGAGAGCGGTCCCCGCAGTGAGGACGTGCTGCACGGCGAGGACGTCTTCGTCGTAGACAGTCAGCGCGACAAGGACGGCCAAGAGCGAGCCGGCGAAGAAGGCGGCGCTCCGGGCCAGCACGGCGAGCAGCGGCGAGTTGAAGGCGTTCATGTATTTGGCGGCGGGGCGGTAGGCGCGGCCGAGGCGCTCGCGCAGCTCGTGGTCCAGCTCGTTGAAATGGCGCAGGTAGAGACGTCCGTAGAGCGACCAGCGGCGCGTCCCCAGACTGCCCGGCTCGCGCTTGATGGCCTCGGCGTAGCTGAAGAAGGCGTACAGCGTCTGCCACACCAGCACGAGCGGGCACAGCAGCAGGTTGGCCACGCCCGCGAGCAGGATGGTGCGGCTCAGCTGCCGCGCCAGCTCCAGGCGCTCGCTCGCTCGCTTGTACTTCGGATGCAGGCTCCATTTGTTCTGAAACGGCGAGCCCGGCCCCCAGAACAGGATCAGCTCAAAGTTGTACTTGAGGCCCTGGGTCAGGAAGACCGCGTCGCCGAGGAAGGGCACGCGCAGGTGCACGGGCAGCAGCGACTTGTTGATCATGGCGACCGTGTAGTTCTTGAAGCGTAGGATGCGGTGGTAGATGTCCAGCTCGGTCAGCTCTTTCTTGTGCACGCACATCTGCTGCTCGCGCTGCAGCCTGATCAGGCGCGCCTGCACTTCCTGCCAGCTGAAGTCACGCAGCTCATCCTGAGGAACGACGGAGAGCTTAAAGACCGTCGTGGAACGTGCGCGTAATAGAGCAGCTGTACTCACCATGCTGATCTTCAGGGCTTTTCTATAAAACTGCCGGATCTCCCAGTAACCCAGCAGGTTGCAGATCACCTTCCCGAGCCGGTAGACCCAAAAGATGGCCGCCATGACGAGGAGAAAGATGATCCAGCTGTTGTCTCGAATCCTGAACGCGACACAGCCAGATGTTTTCTAGTGCATTCTCGTCACACGTTCTACAGCTGCCAATTTTCACCGTAAACCGAGATTTACAGTCCGGAAGGTGCTGAGGTTTTATATATATACACATATATGTGTATATGTGTGTATATATATATATATATATATATATATATATATATATATATATATATATATATATATATATATACACATATACATATATATATATATACACATATAGAATATAATTCATTTCTTTCAGAGCGAGCGCGCCGGACTCAGACTCGGCAACGTGAACGATATAACGGACTATAAAAATGGCGGGATACTTTATCACAGGTGACATTACAATTGTTACGCGGCAGTAATGCTCATTTTATTTTGTCAGGCTGCAGTGTGTGTGTATGTGTGTTTCTAACAAGTCACAAACGCTAATAAAACACTGTGCGTCCGTCCAATTACTGTGCATCCGAACGAATAATAATAATAATAATAATAATAATAATAATGTGATTAAATCAAAAAATAAATAAAAACACGATGCAATAATAAAGGAGGATGTTTCCGCCATCTTGGAGATGACTCCAATATGAATTATGAATTACAAGAATGACACGTCGCACGTTTTTTTCCCGTCTAGAACGTTCGCCTGAGAAACCTCGAAGCTCTGTTAGAAAGCGCTGACGCCAGAGACTCCTTCCAGGAATTTTTACAGAAGCGTCTCCTTAAAGAAGAAAACTCGGTTTTCGGAAACGTCCCCTTTGTATAAAAGGTGATGTATAAAGTCGTTTTGTTATTTGTTGACGAGTGTGTTGAGCTCAAACCTTCGAACGAGCACGGAACGGACGTCCACGACTCCAGGCCAAGCAGGCGCGTGCTGTTCTTGTTCTTGGACGGAGGCCACGCTGGAACCGCGTCGCCTCTGGTAACCGACACGTTCTGGCTGGACAGACGACGACCGCGTTCAAACGAAGGCAGATTACTAAACGGGTCTTCTCAGAAAGCGGATCTGTTCCGTGTAACGCCGCCACAGAAATAGCAAGCTCCGTGACGGCGGGTTCTCTCTCTCTCTCTCTCTCGTGGTGTCGCAATAAACGGTGTTTGTTTACAGTCTGGATATTACAGAGGAGGAGGAGGAGCTGAACGGGAAAAGCAAAAAAAAGCCGAACATGACGGGATCGAACACGGAAAACGTGAGGTGACGAAAGAGGCTTTCGGAAACAATTTTTAAAACGTCGAAGCTTTTCGAACGAATTCTCCGTTCTGATTGGTCGGAAGGTATTGAGTTACAGTAACACCGTAGACACGACGTACTTAGCGTGATCGAAACCTAATAATAAAAACCTGACACTTTTAAAGGTGAGCAAATGTTTATTTAGCGTTTAGCCTCCAGTGTCGGCACCAAGTTTGCGAAGTAGAAGTAGTAGAAAGTCGCCAACGTGAAGCTGGAAACTGCGATTATTTTCTTATAAATTCGTACTAGAGGCGAGTCCTGGAGTAAAACCCGGGCCACACTGACCTCTCGGCGCACTGCTCAGGCGGCAGGACGGCATCCGGAAGCGTCACCTTGGTCCTGTCCAGCGGGTTCACGCCCGGCCCGGTGTGGTTCACGGCCCGGTCGGCGAACAGCACGTCGTACTCCACGCAGTTGAACAGGAAGGTCGTGAACGTCACCACAAACAGGAACTGCCTGGAAGAGCACGACCGCAGCCCGGTTAAAACGCTCCGAATCCGGACCCGGTCCGAAAAAAAAAAACCAACCATACGGGCGCTTAACGCCGCTTACTTACACGAGCTCGAAGAACTCGGCGAGCATCATACAGGCGAACCCGTTCCTCTGATGGAAATGATAGATGTACGCGAGGCTTCGTTAAGGAACACACGAGCAGACTTGGGGAAGCATGCTCAGAAACGTAAGAAACACTAGAAGCAAACGTAAATGTCACAGGGAAGGATATTCTCGTGAAGAAATTGTCCAGGTTCTTGATGTGATGCCAGGAATCTAGAAACAAACAAACAAACAAACAAACAGAGTGTTGCATCAGAGACAGCTTCCATGCATGACGAAAGCCTCAAGATAGTTTGACCAGAGAGAATTGTTAATACATTAAAGCGCCGCCGCATCGCTCCGCACTTTACGCAGCGAACGTGACACCATCCTCTCCGTACCTTTGAGTCCCTCCGGTACGTGAATGAGCAGGTCCTCCTCTCCCGGAGGCGAGTCCTCCTCGTAATCCTCCAGTCTCTGGTACTCCCGGTAGGTCTGGAAGTCGGCCATCGTGCTTCACATTCTCCTCCGCGTTCAATCGTTCGTCACGGGTCCTTACGGAGGGGAAGGAAAGCGAGACGATTTAAGGCGACGGACTTTTACGCGCCAGCTCCGAGAAAAAGCCACGACACACACTGTTCTGTGGAACTGATTTCTTCCTGGAGGTTTAAAAATAACCAAGGCGTGAAGTCATATTCTCCAACATCCTGTTTATGATGCATGTCATGCTGACAAACAAACAAACAAAAACAAACAAACAGGAATATATCTTGATACAAGATGTACTCCTAATTCATGACAACTCAATAATAATAATAATGATGATGATGAAAATAAATAAATAAATAAATAAATAAATAAATAAATAAATAAATAAATAAATAAGAATAGAAGTTTTTTCTGTTATTACAAGGGGGGGAAACAAGCCAGACGGTGACATTGCGCGCGGCTGTATCCCAAATCAACCCTTCCAGCACATCAAAGTCCACTACAAGCGCACTGCACTGCGCACTACATAGTGAGCTTGTATCTCCAACACGGAGTCGTTTGAAATGCAGCCAACATCCCAGAAGCATGACACGAAGACTTACTTACTCACTTGCCCAAGAGGAAAATAAGAATAAAAGATATCAATCAGCTCCGCTATTCGACTCGCAATAACGTTAAACATTTCGACTTTATGTTCAAACTTATATATATATATATATATATATATATATATATATATATATGATGAATAAAATCATCCTGCCCAAGCTAACTAACAACCTGAGCTAACAGCTAGCTGATGAAATAACTAACAATACAGTTTACGTAAACAGCTAACTCGGCTAGCATGCTTTATTTTATTTATTTATTTTTCTTGACTATTATTTCATCTGCCTAAAATATATACATGTATTTCTAAAAAATGAAAAGTTGATCAACTCGCCGCGGCTCTTACCAGCACGACCGCAGACGCTTTTCTGTTGTTGCTCTTCTCTCTCCTTAACAAATACAGACATGTCAACAAACCGCCGCGACGTCACCATGGCGTGCATGTGACGTCACTTCCGCCTAATCATCCCCCTTTTTATTTTTATATATAAAATCGCAGTAGAAGAAAAAGCTTTGTCCTTTTATGAATATGCTTTTAAAGTAGAGTAAAGTGTTAAATGTTGTTTTGTTTAAAAATTGGCTATTTATTTATTTATTTATTTATTTATCTGTTCGATGCTAAGAGTAAAATGTGGTGGAGTTTTTTTTGTGTTAGGTGGGTGAGCAGTTGTTTAAGTTTTGATGATGATAACGGAAGAAGAAGAAGTACACTGAGAATGAGAGTCAACGAATTCAGAAGTAGATGAAGAAGAAGAAAAGAACTGAGAAGATTCAACAGTCATAAAAGTAGACAATTAAAAAGAGTCAGAAGATTGGGGGGGGGGAGGGGTCAGATGTTTCAAAAGTGTCAGAGGAAGCTTCAGAAATGCCAGAAGATTCTGAGGGGGATTCAGAAGTTGATTCAGAGGGTGATTCAGAAGAAAATTCAGAAGATTTAGAAGAAAATTCAGAAGAAGATTCAGAAGATTTAAAAGAGGATCCAGAAGATTTAGAAGAGGGTCCAGAAGATTCAGAAGATTTAGAAGAGGGTCCAGAAGAAGATTCAGAAGATTTAGAAGAAGATTCAGAGGATTCAGAAGAAGATTCAGAGGATTCAGAAGAAGATTTAGAAGAAGATTCAGAGGATTCAGAAGAAGATTTAGAAGAAGATTCAGAGGATTCAGAAGAAGATTCAGAAGAAGATTCAGAGGATTCAGAAGAAGATTCAGAAGAAGATTCAGAGGATTCAGAAGAAGATTCAGAGGATGCAGAAGAAAATTCAAAAGGAGATTCGGAAGAAGGTTCAGACTATTTAGAAGAAGATTCAGAAAAAAATTCAGAAGAAGATTCAGAAGAAGATTCAGTAGAAGATTTAGAAGAACAGTATTTTTTCTATACAACATGAATGCAGCATGAGTGCAAGCACCGTCTTAACTTTAAACAAACTCTTCAGCCAGAAGAGCGACTGGATTACAGCATCTATATTACTTTTGTAGTTTTTATTAAATTATTATTTTAATATGGGTGTTGATTTTAATAATCAGTTAACCTTCACCTTCCTCCGCCCCCTAGCGGCAGTGAAAAAGAAAATTTATCGTCCGAGAACCCGGACTAGCGGTGCGTTCTGAATTTCTTACCGGAACCGTATTCCGGGTTTTGGCTTCGTATTGGCTGGATGGTAGGTTGGTGAATAGTCTGCGCGTGCGTTCAAATGACTAGCCAATCATAGAACAGAACCCGGGACGAGTGTAACCAATCCTAGCCAATTGTCGAGCGGGAGGCGGGGTTTGTTCAGCTAACGCTTGTGGGGCAGTTTAAAGATGGCGGCGCACGTATAGCTTTGAATTAAACTGCTGTATTGAAAACAAATCTGTTCTATTTTCCGAATCAGATAGTGATAATGTTTCACATTTTGCGCTGCAGTCGATTAACGCAAGGTTCTGATCGATTACTGCGATATAATGTGACCAAATCAAGGGACCTGCTGCTGTATTCCAGCCGGTATGAGACTTTATTAACCTTTTTATCCACACTGAGGAAGTAAACGGGGAAATAGAAACATCTGTTACACATTTGTTGTGTGTGTGTGTGTGTGTGTGTGTGTGTGTGTGTGTGTGTGTGTGTGTGTGTGTGTGTGTGTGTGTGTGTGCGTGCGCGCGCAAGACAGTCTGCTTTAAATCACCGCAAATCTACATGTTCGGACCTTTTACATTCTTAAGTGACAGGCTTATTGAATCACTTTACTGAATCGGTTTCGAGTCACTCGATTCGAGTCGATTCAATTGACTCGAAACATACTGCAGAATCCACTGAAGCTTTCATACCGTCACTGTATCACTCAGGGGCGGTTCCAAACCCTTCAGCCCCCCTGTCTGTCAACTGAAACCTCCTAAAACTATCAACCTATCAAAACCTAACTGTATTATTTTATTTTTAAAAATGTAAATACCCCCCCAAAGTGCATTGCCAGCTATCTGCTTGACCAGAGAAGACTGAATGGGGCCACAGTGACAGGAGACAGGTAAGAAATGATTAAGAACAGAGTGAACATTTTCTTAATGTTCTCACAATTAAGAACACTTTTATTGCTCAGTGCCCACAATTCAGTAGTAGTAGTAGTATTCCAGAAAATATTTCTTCCTTTCTGTTTCCCTAAACTACTTGATGTTCAGATATGGCACTTTCACAGTCATGATAATCCTTTAACAGGATAATTAACCCTAAAATAAAAGCCCTGACTCATTCTTTACTCACCCTCACAAGTCATTCCAAAACATCATGACTTTTTTTTTTTCCATTTTAAGAACAGTAATTAAAGAGGTCATGATGGGGTCGATGTTGGTTTTTGAATTGGGCTGTGCGTGTTGTGTTAATATTTAATATACAACAATATATAACAATATATATTTAATATACAAAGACACGTGGATAACTTTTATACCTTTTATGTCATCTTTGGAGCTTGAAAAGTTTTGGTCATCATCGCTGTTCATTATACGGACAAAAACTGCAGAGAATTCAGTTCAATTCGATTTGATTTGTATAGCGCTTTTAACAGTGGACGTTGTCTCAAAGCAGCTTTACAGAAACATATAAACACAGGATCGAGATTTTAAATGTGTGAGTTTATCCCTATTGAGCGAGCCGGTGGCGACATGGTGAGGAAAACTCCCTAAGATGATATGAGGAAGAAACCTTGAGAAGAACCAGACTCAGAAGGGAACCCGTCCTCATCTGGGTAACAACAGATAGTGTGAAAGTAAAGGAAAGTTCATTATGGTTTTTATATGAAGTCTGTTTGTTGAACTAGTCCACTGTTCACTAAAAGAGTGTATATCCTTGTTGACCCTTGTTTCTTTTCCTCCATCAAACACCACTTGCCTCTCTAAGGCAAGTCAGAATAAGATGATCACTTGCTGTTCACGTGAAGTGACCGCAACAGTAGTCTGAGAAATGGCCGAATCAAAGATGTATTCTGTTATGACCGTTGAGGCAAGAGATGGGAAATCGGAACAATTGGCAATATGTGTCGGATATGTCACAACTGAGGGTACTGTAAAGGAGAGACTCCTGGTCCTGACAGAACTGACCTGTTTTGACTGCTGCAATAGAGAAGGAAGTTCAAGAGAAGGGCACTGGCCATTTAAATTGTGTGGTACAGACTTATGTTGGAGCTGCATTCATGAGTGGGGTGACTGGGGGTGTTCAGTCCCACTTCAGAAGGCAACACCCCGAAGCAATATATCTGCATTGCTATGCATACGAGTTAAATCATGTCTTATGCCACACCTGCAGAGCTGAACATTGGCCATATGCGGTGCTAATCAGATTTTAGTTGAAGGGCAATCCTCTGATCATAGGAGTAGAATGAAGTGAATGGACAAGTTTGTGGTCCTTGCCTTGTGGATCAGGAAGGGAGGTTAGTGGTAGCGATTCAGAGCTGATGAAAAGGAAATTATTATTTCCTTGCCTGGATAGAATGGTTTTTGAGCCAGAGAGACGATTTTCTGATGTAAGTGTTGAGATGATCAAAGGCATTCAGGAGTGTAGTCCGACCTCACGGAGCTTCCTATTGGAGCCGGATTTGACAGTACTGGCACAACATTAAAAAAGCGATTTGACGCCAGAGGTAGCCGGAAACTTTCCTAAGCGAAAAACGTAGGCTGGTGGTGGGGAATTGTGATTGGGGTGAAGATGTTGACGAAAAAATTCCAGTTTTAATCTAATTTAAAAATGGAATCTTTGGGGAAAAAATCGCTGTGGTATAAGAGGAATAAAACATTTCAACTACGAGATGTGCTGTTATTGGAAAATAATAAAGTTTGAGGTGGTCAGAGTAACTCTACCTTGTTATACACCACTCTGTCATTGATTATTTTCTCATAAGAGCATGCCCCCGAGTGTTTTTATTCCTTACGTGATGAAAGTACCGGAGAAATGTATTTATTTTAGATGTTTATCCATTAGACGGCGGTTTAGTGGTTAGCACGTTTGCCTCGCACCTCCAGGGCTGGGAGTACGGCTCCCATCTACGCCCCGTGTGCCCGGAGTTTGCATGTTCTCCCCGTGCTTTGGGGGTTTCTTCAGAGTGCTCCGGTTTCCTCCCCCAGTCCAAAGACATGTGTTGTAGGCTGATTAGCATTTCCAAATTGTCTGTAGTGTGTGAATGTGTGCAATTGTGCCCTGCGATGGGTCGGCACACTGTCCAGAGTGTCCCCCACCTTGTACCTCGAGTCCCCTGGGATAGGCGATAGGCTCCTGGCTCCCCGCGACCCTGTGTAGGAGAAGCGGTACAGAAAATGGATGTATGTTTATCCATTAGTTCAAAAACGCATCGAGTAGGAAATGACGTCGTGTTTGCTGCTTGATTTAAACGGAACTGCCGTTCTGACTTGTAGTTAGTAATTAATTGTTTAAAAAGGGACTTTACATCAAGTTTAACGGTACATAGCTTTTGTAGTGCACTTGACTAGGGACTAGGGAGTTATTTGGAATCCCATCGGTGTGGATTTGGGGGTCGGTGGTAGAATTCCATATCTAGTGCACTTCGATGGATTAAGGATTTGGCCCACCAGTGCTTGCTTGGTTCAAGCATTGCATACAAGGACAGCTGTTTGGGATTCACTGCACGGTTTCTTTATTTCTTCACAGATATGGACGACACTCGCGACAATGGAGCACTTCTCAATCCTCAAGCCAACACTCCACCACCAGCGCAGTCATCCGGATGTGGACCCAGGCTCAAAAAGCATTCCGACTCGCCACCCGGCGTCGCATCGAGTCGCCTAGAACGGCCTTGACGTTTGTGGTGGGACCGGCCGCCCTCACGCTTACGGCGAGGCTGTTCGGCACTGTGGCTTACTGCAGCGCCGATGTCAACAACAACCACCACCACCTCCCTGAGAAGATCCCGGAGTTCAGCTGGGCGCTCCTCTGGGAGTTCGTCCGGCCGCAGATCCTCGCGTTAATTGGGGCCGTTGTTGTACGTCTGAGTGCCATCATTAATTAACAAATTATGAAGAATATATCTAAGGCAGGTTTGCAGTTATCCAATATACGAAATACAGTCTGATGTTCTTGTTGACTTGAGAAACGTGTAGAAACTGGAGTGGCCACTTGCAGCACAAGGGGCCAACATTTACAGTTGAGGCATGAGGGATGTAAGAGACACACGTTTACTTCTGGTAGCGGTTTCTTTCACTTCCTCACTTCATGTAGATGAAATTTGACCTTTGAGTCTTGTAATTGAACAGAAATCAAGATGGTGGGGCTGTGGTGTGTTTGGTCAGTAAATATAAATGAAGGAGGTAGGATTTTCTTCTTGTCACCTCCTGAATTTGAACCATAATTGATCAATGGTTTTCTTCCTCTGAACCTCCTACAGCTTGCATTTGGAGCAGCAGCTCTGAACATCCAGATTCCGCTGATGCTTGGCAATCTAGTCAACGTCATCGCTCAGTACATGAGGGAACACGTGGGAAATTACATGAGGGACATTCGCGCACCTGCGCTCAAGCTACTTGGCCTGTATGGCCTCCAGGTGAGACTCTTCAAATCCGTATCCACTCCAGTTTCCCGCTTCGTTAGCCGAGTGGTCACGTTGATGGTCGCTCACAACCCAAAAGACAAGTACTTGGACAAGCCTTTACCCTAGCTTTCGATCTAGCCCAGCATCTTAATTTGCTAGCTTACTAACTAACTAGTTAGCTGGAACACTTACACTCTTTGTATTCGCTATGTCATGCCTTACAAACTGAATACGAGCCGATCGCGTGTTCCTCAGGGTCTGCTGACCACCGGTTACATCATCCTCCTGTCCCGGGTTGGAGAGAGCGTAGCCAGCGAGATGAGGAAATCGCTCTTTGCATCATTGCTAAGGTTTGTTTTTTTGTCGGTTATTAATTACGCCGCACGTTTTGACTGTTGATAGCTGCGATGACGGTACATAAGAACTTGTTTCGTGGGCGTTCCGCAATATTATATGCAACTATAAATGGGTAAAAAGTACAACATTTCGTCGTTTAACGCAACTGTAGTTGTCATTGTTGCTTCGACACCTCGTATATATTTCAATTGAGGTACGTTTGTGATTACGTTCTCCTGCAGACAGGATGTTGCGTTCTTTGACGCCAATAAGACGGGTCAGCTAGTTAACCGCCTCACTGCTGACATTCAGGAGTTCAAGTCTTCATTCAAGCTGGTTATCTCTCAGGTAAGGGGTGAAATTTCAGCTCTAGATTCTATAGATTCCTTATATCCTGCTTAGAGTTCATCCAGTTGATTTTTTTTTTCTTTATAAACCAATCAAACTTAGTGATTTACATGTGTCTTTGTTGGGTCAAACTGCTCTAGGCAGCGATGCTCCCACCACCATGCTTCACAGAACCCGTGTAAAAACACATGTAAAACTTGCTTAGCACTCACACTAGAGCCTCCTTCTGTAAATGTTACATAAACATCTCCGTTTTCTAATTTCATGTGCTGCTATACTATGCATTAGAACGAGCACGTTAATATAACCCCAAGATTCAAATCTGTCAACAGAGATGAGGTATAATTATTTTAAAAAAGTTTTTACGAGCCTGTTGTTGCACCTTCAGGGTTTACGGAGCATCACGCAGACCGTCGGCTGCGTCGTGTCGCTGTACGTGATCTCTCCAAAGCTGACGGGCCTGATGGTGGTGGTGCTGCCGTGTCTCGTCGGTGCCGGCGCCCTCATCGGCTCCTTCCTCCGCAAGCTTTCTCGAGAAGCCCAGGAACAGGTTCGATAACTACACATCGGGCCAATTTAATGCTTCGTCTAACAACCAGAATTCGGGTTTCTGTAAGTATATCACGAGCGTTTTTATCCGGTTCTGCCCGTAGGTATCTAAAGCTACAGGCATCGCCGATGAGGCTCTTGGGAACGTGCGAACAGTGCGGGCCTTCGCCATGGAGGACCGAGAACTGGAGTAGGTCCATGGTTGTTCTTTACATTCACAGAGTTACTATAGAACGTATTAGAACGAGGACGTTAACCAATCAGAATCAAGAGCTCTACAGCCCTGTAGAACTTGGTCTACAGAAGTGAAGAGCTGAGCATCTTGTACATCGCGTGACTTGTTTTCTGTCCAATCCAACGCATCGGGTTTCTCGTGTCCGTTACAGGACGTACTCCACAGAGGTTGAGAAATCTGCCATGATGAACGAAGCTTTAGGAAGAGGAATCGCAGTGTTCCAGGGTCTTTCGAACATCGTATTGAACTGTGAGTGTTAAATAAACGACGAATATGGAATAATATTCATGTCGCGTGAGTTTTAAAATAAATAAACATTTCTCGCCAGGTTTAGTTCTGGGCACTATTTTTGCCGGAGGATCCTTAATGGTGCAGAACGACATGACCCCGGGTGACCTCATGTCGTTTTTGGTCGCCTCGCAAACGGTTCAAAGGTCAGCCTGATCACAGACCTCACAGACCTCACAGATCTCACTTATCTCACTTATAACACTCTGACACGTCACCTCTCGTCCTCTGCAGATCCCTGGCCAGCATCTCCATCCTGTTCGGGCAGGTGATTGACACAATTCTACATATCGTGTAATATAAATAAACACTATGGGGTATGCTGTTAAAGGAAAATAATCAACGACAGAAGGGTGTGATGAAGCAGACCTACTGTCTCCATCCGTTTCCAATAAGTGTTTTATTCCTCTTGTACCACAGCCGTTGATTACAATTTTTTCTTTCTTTTTTTTAAACAACGTGTAATTTTTTTTTTTTTATCCATTTATAGCTACATTTAATGTTGTGGAACATCAGAATAAAGATTGCACCAGAACTATCAAGCAATATGTTCTGAAAGATCTGTCTTCTTGATCAGATGGTGAGAGGTATGAGTGCAGGAGCGCGCGTCTTCGAGTACATGACCTTGGAACCTACCATTTCCCTGACGGGCGGGGGACGGATTCCACGCGAGTCTTTGACCGGACGAGTGGACTTCCTGAACGTCGACTTCAGGTACACGGTAGACATTCTCCGCTGCGTTTTACGCAACATTTCTCATTTTTAAGGATGATTTTGAGGTCACGTTTTATTGTTTTGTAGTTACCCGACGAGACCCGGCAACCAGATCCTGAAGAACCTCAACCTGACTCTACCTCCGTGTAAAACGGTGGCTATAGTCGGAGAATCCGGTGGAGGTAGTGTGCGTTCGTGTGTGCGTGCGTGCGTGCGTGCATGCATGTGTGTTTGTTTATCTCCTACTGTGCTGAGATGTTCGCCCTTATGCTTGTTGTATTTTCCACACTACCGCGAGTTGCCGTTATTTTTAGTTGCTATGGAAACGATACGTCTCTGTGCTGCGCCTCAGGTAAATCCACGGTGGCGGCGCTGCTCGAGCGCTTCTACGACCCGAGTGGTGGCGTGGTCATGTTGGACGGTCTGGACATCAGGACGCTGGATCCCTCCTGGCTCAGGGGTCATGTGATTGGATTCATTAGTCAGGCACGTTATAATAAACTGTCTGTCTTTTCAGAACATATTGAAAGAACGCTATTGAAACAGGTTTTGTAAATAGATACAGTGATTACGTTTGTGTCACTGTCTGTGTGTCCATCTGTTCGGCTGTCTGTATAACTTTCTGCCTGTCTGTCTGCCTCCCTGTCTCTGTGTCTGTCTGTTTGTATGACCTTATACCTATCTGTCTTTCTATGTCTCTCTATTGGTGCCCGTCTTTCTGTCTGTGCCTGACTGTCTTTATGCTTTTATACCTGTCTGTGTCTCCCTGTATCTTTATGTCTGTCTTTCTATCTGTCTTTGTCTGTGTGTCTATCAGTATGGGCTTCTGCTTCTTTTTCTGTCTGGCTGCATGACTTTCTAGCTGTCTGTGGGTCTCTCTGTCTCTGTCTGTTTGTCTGTCTCGCTGCCTGTCTGTCCACGTCTGTCTGTCTCACCATCTCTGTCCACGTGTCTGTCTGTCTTGCTACCTGTCTGTCTCCCTGCCTGTCTGTCTGTCGCTCTGATTTTCTGTCTGTCTGTCTCACTGTCTCTGTCCATGTGTGTCTGTCGGTCTTGCTGCCTGTCTGTCCACATGTCTGTCTATCTCGCTGCCTGTATGTCCATGTGTGTGTGTCTGTCTGTCTCCTTGCCTGCCTGTCTTTGTTTCACTATGTCTATGTTTCTGTCTGTCTGCACGGTTTTCTATTTGTCTTCCTGTCTGTCATGCTATATGTCTACCTGCATGTCTGTTTCTTTACTTTCTGTCTATTTGATTATCTACCTCTCTGTCTGTCTGTCTTTTCTATCTGTATATCTGACAATCTTTCTGTCCATCTGTCCTGTATATATGTCTACCTACCTGTTTGTTTCTTTTTATCTACCAGTCTGCTTATCTACCTGCCTGTCTGTCCACGTGTCTGACTGTCTGTCTGTATGATTTTCTGTCTGTCTGTCTTGCTGCCTGTATGCCCATATGTGTGTCTATCTGTCTGTCTCCCTGCCTGTCTTTGTGTCTCTCTGCCTATGTTTCTGTCTGTCTGCATGGCTTTCTATTTGTCTTCCTGTCTGTCATGCTATATGTCTACCTACCTGTCTGTCTGTCCGTCTGTCCTTTTGTTTGCTGCGTATTTACCGTGCTGTTTGTTGCTGGCAGGAGCCGGTCCTGTTCGGCACCTCGGTGATGGAGAATATCCGATTCGGTAAGCCAGGTGCCACGGACGCTGAAGTGATGGCTGCAGCCAGGCAGGCCAACGCCCACACCTTCATCACCAGCTTCCCTGACGGATACGACACGGTGGTGGGTGAGTGTTGCGCTTTAAGCTAGAGGATCCCCGAGACGAGATCAGGGTTGCGCTGTAGTAATAGAAGGAAGTGGGCGGGGATAATCCGTCCTTCACCGGTACGTAACCCGAGTAAAACTCCGTACAGGTGAGCGAGGCGTGACCCTGTCAGGAGGGCAGAAGCAGAGGATTGCCATTGCTCGTGCTCTCGTGAAGAACCCCAGCGTGCTGATTCTGGACGAGGCCACGAGTGCGCTGGACGCTGAGTCGGAGCACGTGGTGCAGGAGGCGCTGGACCGAGCCACAGAGGGACGCACCGTCCTCATCATCGCCCACCGCCTCAGTACCATCCAGGCGGCGGACCTCATCTGCGTCATGAGCAGCGGCAGAGTGGTGGAGGTGGGGATAACGCAGACGCGATAACTAGGGGATAAAGAAAACACTTTGGGGGTGCGATGTTATAGGAAAATAATCAACGTGTTTTAGTCTTCATACACAACAGCTTTCTGCCAACAACTGCAATGTTTTATTTATGGTCAGATCTTCTCTCCAATCAGAATCCAGAATTCCAAACAGGTGTGCTTCTTCTTCTTCTTCTTCTTGACAGGCTGGAACTCACCTGGAGTTGCTGAGAAGAGGAGGTCTGTACGCCGAGCTGATCCGAAGACAGCGAGCTAACGACCAGAAGTGAACCCTTGAGCGGAGGAAGTGCAGCAGATCAGCGTTTCCTGGATCCACATGATATTTATAACCGCATCATACTCGATCATTACACGCGTTTGATTCGATGAGTCGTTAAAGCTCACATCTTCAAATCGGAAATATTTTAACTATTAATTTTGTTTTTAAACAAATCTGATCGTTTCCCATGATGGTTATATCTACATAGGTGTACAGTACATTTTAACGTTTTAATTTGTAAATAAATAAAGAATGTGAATAAACGTGTGGTCGGTCGCTGGAACAGAGACCAATTAAACACTATGTTGTTCTTTAAAAATGTTCCGTTTGTAGGCGGAACGTTTTATTATTTTGTATATAACAGCACCACCATGTGGCAGAGTCTAACCTATCATCCTCCATTCCATACACCTCTTAGACTTTCAGTCTATAATTTGGGCAACATGGTTATGATCTCATCGGTCAGTATGTCCATATCAAAACATACGCAAATAGCGATGAGAGGTCATAATCACGCTCACGATTAAGCCAAGTGCTAGAAGCCGATGTGTGTAGTGCGGCGGGTCGTGGGAATCGGAACGAGCCGTAGAGCATGGGTCTTTTCTTTCTTGGTTCCTGAAAAAGACGGGGGAATAAAATCGCAGCTACAAATTTAAAACGCACCTATTATGGTTTTGAAATATGCCTAACGTTGTTTTAGAAGTCTGGTACGATAGATTTACACGCATCACTTTAACGTGCTCATAATTTAAATTGCAGCATTACATTTTTTTTCCCCAATGTGAAAAACGACTCGTTAAATGATCCGTTCTAAACGATTCATTATAAACTCCTCCTTTCAGAGAGCATACTCTGCTCTGATTGGTCAGACGTCCCAGTCTGTTGCGACTGGTCTACCGTTGTCAGCGAGCAGCCGATGAAGACTGGAGGCGGGGTTTGTTTTGTTTTTTTGTTACAAACATATGTAGGTTAATACAGGAAGTAAGTCTGGAATCACAAACGACTCGTTTCAGCTGTTCAGAATCGGTTCCTTCTTTTGGAAGTTGATAACTCCGTTTGTCGTGCGCTTTGATTGATTTTTGAAATTTTACAGACGTTTTTACATTCGCAAAACAGCTACGTATATAACACGCTACGAGAAAGGTAGTATTTGAAAAACCATAATAGGTGCACTTTACATAAGTTTGGGGGGGGGGGGGGGGGGGCGTTCGTAGCCTACTCGTGCTCCTGAGAGAATGTACATTCACACATGAGAAGACTAGCTAACGTAAGCCTCGACTTGATCGGATTATTGTGCTTTTATATCGTGAATATTCCACAGAATTTAAATTGCGTATTTTTATTACGTGTTGCCTTTGTTTGCAGAAATTTATTCAATTTAATCCAGATTATTGGCTACAAAACAAGATATATATAACATATATATATATATATATAGGGAATGTATATTACTGAAGAATGATGTAGTCTTGTTTGAGTTATAGAATTTCCCAGAATGGTCGTACCTTTTCGTAACATATGAAATACATCAAATATATAAGATTACCATAAACTACTGTCGCAAAAGCATTGTATAATATAAAATAATGTCGTGTCAAGCCTGTGAGATCCGATTACAGTCCGTACGACACACAATGCATCGCCGCGCTGACCTCGTTGCTTGTTAATCTACAGTGTAAATACTGTGTAACAATAGTACGGTCCTGAAACATCAAACTAGCCCCACCTAGGGTGGTGCTTCCTGCCTGACCTCAACCATCCCAATAAACAGTTCTTACGATGGATTAAGAGATTTCCCTTCATTTGTTTTCACAGTGAACGAGGATTTCAGACGAGACAAACACAAAGCAAAGCAAAACATAAACATGTCTTTGTCGATTTTCCCTAGTGGCCAGTCGAAATATTACACCGAGTGAGATCTCCAAATCTATTAAAGAAAAAATTTGTTAGTTACTTAGTTAGCTATGTTTTGTAACGACAGAGTCGATTATCTAAGGAATAAAACACTTCGAGGTGTGTTAAAGTAATATAAAATAACCAATGATGCAGCGGTGCGATGAACTGAAGTTATTTTATTAAGAAAGAGCAGTACGTTACGAAACGAGTTCATGCACTTTAATCGCTTGTGTTCCGGCACCAGTTTCTTCACCAGCCTTTATTGTTTTTCTCGTCAAGTTAATAAGGCAAACAAACAAACAAACAAAAAAAACACAGGTTGTCACGTTAACGAGAAAGTCCTCCAGCCTGGAGACTTTCCTGTGGTGGAAAACCTCCATGTTTTGCAATCAGCAGTAGGAACTATGGCCAGAGCGGGGGTTACGGAAAATAAATCAACACCCGCTGTAATGTACGTGTAAGCAATAGGGATGCTAGTTGATGAGACTTTTGTTTTTTGGTCGTAGCATGTAGCACGGTTCATATGCTATCGTCCATGCTGATGATTTATGTCCAGTCCTCTTCAATAAAACAAGCAAAACAGGATGCTGGACAATTAGCCCTTTCGAAAATGCCAGGGAGTGATAAGCACATCCTGAGTTCATTTCCTAGGAAATTGTCTGGAATGTGTGTGTGTGTGTGTGTGTGTGTGTGTGTGTGTGTGTGTGTGTGTGTGTGTGTTTATGCGTTTAAGGGCATACATGCATCCGAGGTATGCATGTGAAATTTCCCCTCCATTAAACCTCAGAGTCATTGTGTCTACATAGGCCTACGGTATGCCTCTAGGATGTGTGTGCAGTTTGGTCCATTAGTGAGTGAGCGCGCGCGTGTGTGTGTGTGTGTGTGCATGTGTGTGTGTGTGAGGTCATGTGCACACTCAGCTCCACTAATTCACAGGGATTTGAACACACAGCCTTCTAAAGCATAATGTCACCTGATATCATATCCTGCATCTATTTATCTGTAATAAAATGTAACAAAAGCACCACACACACACACATACACAGACAAATACAACAAAAGAGTGTGTGTACGGAGGATGTAGACGTATTGTAGACGATGAAAGGAACGGGAGCACGGTCCGACCAGCTCTTCGACATTCTGGTAAAATAATAAATGAGGTCACATGATCTATGAGTGTATTTCTAATTAGTTTCTAATATATATTTATTTATATTTATATATTTATATATATATATATATATATATATATATATATATATATATATATATATATATAAATATGCATACTGTGTATAATGTCTTAATGAATTGAATGAATCTCAACCTGCTTCTGAAACTTGTCCAGCTTACCATACTTTCTCTCGATCTCTCACGCACCCATCCAGAGCTGATGACACGCCCAGCCTGCTTGCTCTGATGCATTTTAAAGATGAAAAGGAGGCACGGTCCTATCAGCGAGACCTTCACACACGCACATATACATACACGTACACATAGAGCAAAGGAAAGCCATAGCTACAGATGTCTCCGTGGCGAAAATGTAACAACCCTGAGCAGGAAACACGACAGGAAGAGGGGTGGTGAGTGTGTAAAACTTGCTTTCTAATCTTCCTCTCTAAAACGTCAGTACCGCTGTGAAAGATGGACTGCAACGGAGGTGCTGAGAAGAAGACTTGCGTGACTGCCGTTACTTTGGAGCTGAAGCCATCAAGAGATTCTCCAACTCCAGGATGTGGGCTGAGGAGCCCGGAGAACGGGACGGCGACGGAAGACAAAGAAAAGACAGACATGGACGCATCGAAAGGTCAGTTAAAGAGACGATCGTAGACCACAAACTTTGTTTTGAATGGTAATTCCAGTTGAACCTTCTTGAATGGTCTTGGTAGAACAAAAAAAAAAAGTGAGAAATTATATCTTCTATGATTTCATTCTGGAAAAAGCAGATTTATTTATAAACTTAATACTATAGGTAAGACCTTAAGTACCCAAAAAGAAAAAACGAGTCTATGGTAGAAGAAGAGAAAGAGAACAGAGAGGTTGGTGAGAGAAAGACTGCTATAATGTAAGAGATAGCAGGATCTTCTCTCGTGGATTTCTTACAACATTAAAAGCAACTATAAATGGATACATTTTTTAAAAAGTACACGGTATTCTTTAATTAAGAAAAATCGCTGTCATATAAGAGGAATAAAACTCGTCAGGATGTGTCACTGTTGGAAAAGAATCATCTTCATCTATGTGCTTACAAACATAAACGTGTGAAATATATATATATGCATATAATATTAAATAAATAAATAAATATGTACATTTAATCATATAGTGAGTTAGTGATTAGCATGTGGCTTAGTGGCTTCAACCTCAAGGATTCCAATCCCGCCCTCGCCCTGTGTGTGCGGCGTTCGCATGTTCTCCCCGTACTTCAGGGGTTTCCTCCACATGACATCACGTGGTTACGTAAACCTTGCGTGCTGACCAGACGACGCGAAAGGACAGCGATCTGAATGTACGTCATGATCGCAAACTCTGCTGACCACAGCGTCTATACATCGTACAATACAATGACGATAACCTTGCGAAACATCGTAAGGTGTTTAAATAGAGCGTGTGCAAGCACGGAGCACTTCAGTTCAGCGAGCACTGAGACACGCGCACGATTCCTTTCCCTTCAAAGTGCAATTCATGGGACCGTACGCTCATTTTGAATGATGTTGGCCCGCACGCTCGTGTTGACCATCCTTGTAACATCTTAAACATAAAACTCGCTTTGCTTGCTAGCTAGCTAGCTAGCTGTTTACTCGCACGTTGCACGGCAGCAGTACAAATAAAATAAAAACAAATATGACTATCAATGCCTCCTTAAGCAATACTATATACATAACGACTGTGAAGAAGTGTCTCAACATGGCAGTGAAATATGCTGCAAGATAGCTTTTCAGTTCAAGTCTTTGGCTATCATTAGGCATTAATTGCCCCTTCCTGGAGGTCACATGACTAATTCAGCCTCTCCCACCTGTCCCATATGTACCTGAATTGTCCCTTTTAACCTGTATGGTTTGTTGTTTGTCCACGTTTTAGCCGTCACACCCAAGAGAAGAGCTGCCAGTGGAACAGGTGAGTGTTTGGTAAATCTCTGCCATGTTTCTTTGTTTCTCATGGATGGTTTTCCTCAATGTTTTCTGACTAGCTAACTTTGTTTATTAAGTAAATAATAAGTTTGGCTAATTATATTAATACTAATGATGTCTATAATATGGCTGATGTTGCGTATTTTAAAGATAACTCTGAAAGCAGCTTTTCATAACAAACTTGGGCATTAGCTAATCAGCTAAAGTGATTAGCCGGACATCTAGTGCACTCTCATTTCAGACCTGACTCCATCCATCTGTTATTCAAACACAAATTAGCAGTTTATTAGCAGCCAGCCAGCTAGCTTGTTAAGAAGAACTACAGCCATGTCTAGATGTAGGCCTAGCAAGCTAAATGTGTCAGCATTTTTGAACAGCATGAGTGTATAGATGTGGTTCTGGGGGTTAAAGCCCGTGGTGTGTTTTTGTGTGAGAGAGAGCGAGAGAGAGAGAGTTGGCAGCGAAAGTTTCATTTTGACACTCATGGCTGTGACGAGCTTGATGGTGTCATTACGTGTGGTTTGGTAACTTCTCAAGCTGCTGTGTATAACAGAGTTGATTGTTCTCAGCCTTCACACTTCTTGTCGTTTTGTTTCTGCCTTTAAGCTCGGGGTTGTCCAATCTGTCAAGGTGTGTACGCATTTCTGAAATAAGGCTTTTTAATCACCACCTAGTAAGACCATGATCCTCTCTCAAGCGCTGCAAGAAATGGTTCTGGACATAGACACCGACATGTTCCCTTTTCTCAGCCTACATTTGTGGCATTTGGTTAGATTTACATCCAACTATTTGCTGTCAAACAATATCACGGTGGCTGCTGACTGTTTTTATACTAACCCCTAAAAAAACACACACCCCAAGATTTGCTTGTTCCACCCGCAACCTAGTTCCAAATCTATCCCATGTTGCCTTAAAAACCACAACCCTAGTAACCCTGTTTAAGCCTGTATGTTAGTATCTGGTTCAGAGACACTGCCTGTGGTGGTACGAACTGGTTTGAAAGACCTTTTTTTGGTGTTAAGATCCTGGAAATAACAGCCAGGGGCAGTGAGAACCACTTAGATCCCTTCTTGTGCTCGTGCACTTTCAACAAACTCAGTGACCATTTATCTTGGTGATTGACATAAGTACTGTTGCCAGACGGTCACGGTTCCCTTTCTTTGTGTACTCCTTGGTGCTGTGTACAGTCGGATCACGAGGTAACCTGTCCTCCAAAGCGGCTGGTGATCTTCTGTTATTTCGTATGGTCAGAAAGGGAGGTCTACAAGACTTGCGCAGAGGTTGCAATGAAGCACAATCTCTGTCTGCACCCGGACGTACCACAGCTGGAACTTTTTGCACAATCTTAAATTGACTCGCTGGGGAATGTGGTTCCTCCTGTGGATGTACTGTATATCTGTGGTGTTTAGGAACACTGGATAATCCAGCAGTGGTGACCCGGTGGGAATTCGGCCAAGAAGGTTTCAAGGAATGATTTGCCATGACGACGTTGGTATTTGTATCAAATGCTAGAAGGTATCCAGGTGATTCTTACCACCCCTGGTCCATATGCAAGTAGCATTTTCATTGATGAGCACCTCGAATAGGTTGTTTCTCTTGAAAATCTTGGAGTTAACTATGAAACTAAGGAGCTGCTGAGGTAGGTTTTTTTTTTGTGGCCATGTCTTGTCAAAAAAACAAAAATATTACCACGTTGCCTCAATGGCTGTATAGGAAACATCAATGTATCTCTTTTCTGTATGCTTATACCAAACATCAGGTCTTTAGCTGTGAATATATAGTACCATGTGGGTGTTTTTCTAGGAAAGGGAAGTCTCGAACAGTTTCCTAATGTCCCAGTGTAGTGGATTCAGGGCGTGGTCAAGATCCAGTGATGTGACGTGAAACGTTTTCCGTCCAACCCCTCATTTCTGTCTGGTTCTCTCTCTCAGGCCCTGCGGTTGAGTTTGTGGACCCTGTGGACAAGGTGCAGGTGTGGGTTGGGGAGACGGCACGACTTTCTTGCTCCTTCAGCTTCTCGGGGCCGACCGCGTCCTGCTGGATCCACAACAGGAAAAAGGTCTCGAGCTTTTGTTGTTCATTTCTAAAACTTTTGGAAAGTCCTGAATCATTCGTTCAAAGTCAGAGCTGTTGGGATTTGGCGTGTT
>NC_030416.2:2782759-2802759 GCF_001660625.3 Ictalurus punctatus
AGCGCAGCCGAAAAAGAACGCTTGAGAAGGATTAAGGTCTCCGGGTCACGATGATCACAAAGGCACTTTGACGCACGATTCACATGATGCTAGAGAGAGACCCTTCTATCAATTTTATTTAATTTTTTTTCTTCCACTACTATTATCACTTAAGGACACGTCTGCATTATTATCTATCGAGTTAAATGTTCGCGATATACACCGACCACTTTATTATTCACCTCTACACCTTGCTTAGGTTCCTGATTGTAGCACGTCCATCTAAAAGTTTGACATTCATTTCTGCTCACCATGTTTGCAAAGAATGATATCTTTTTCTTTTTTAAAAAAAAAAATTTTTCTTGGGTTACCGTAGCCTTCCTGTCATCTCGCACTAGCACGGCCGTTCTCTTCTGACCTCTGAGAACTTTTTGTTTTGTGGTTTTCGCTCCATCCTGCTTGGGAAATACTTTTAATCCAGCCCCCTTCTGGCACCAACAACCACGCTGACTGTAGCTCTAGATGTTTTAAACAGTGGGCTCTGCTGCAATGTGATTGGCTGATTGGAGAGGTCCACAAATGAGAAGGTGTAGAGGTATTCCTGATAAAGTGGTCGGTGAAAGGTGTGTGCATACATGAAGCTCATTTTTTAAAAACATTTTTTTTAAAATACATATAAAACTTTTTGACTCGTAAGCAATTTGTAAGATTTTTAATTTAATAAAGAATTTAATTAACTTAATGCATTTTCTCCCTCACCCTGTGAACAGACCAGTATCCAATCATTAGTCAATTTAATCATCCAGTATTCATTCCTGCCTTGCACCCAGTAAATTTTTCATTGAGCGTCACGTTTCGACTTTGGGCTCGTCCTCTGATGTGAAACGTCTTCGGGACGAGGAACGAGTTTTGTTTCTTGCGCCAGTAAGGCCTTTTTCCGAAAAGGCTCGGCTCCTCGCTACCCCACGATTCGAAGGACATGATTGAGACGATAATACGGATTTTACAACTCGCTTTATGAAACGGTTCATGTTTTGGACAACGCTAAAGTAGAACGTTTCCGAAAGTCTTCGTTTTACCGACCTCGTCGTAGAAAATCCAGTCAAAATACAAAGCTAAAGCGGCGATCGCTGGAAATCAAGACATGACTCAGCAGCTCGGTCAGGGGTTAAAGACTGTTCGGTTTCGTTCCTGTTTTACATGCTGAAACCTGATTCGGTGTGGTGTTCGGGTGAAAAAATAAAACCTCAAACTACTAAGTGCGAAAACACGGTCATCTCAGGGCTGAAATCCAGCGTCCTCTTGTCTCTGCTCTATCCGAACTTGAAGTAAAGTCCAGGCTTTCATGACCTGTAGATTGATTCACACACACGATTATACACAGCAACATCTAATAATTATATAAGTAAGAACGGCGTCAGATTTGATGGAGTGTGTACCTGTCTCTGTGTGACGTCCGGTTCCCACAGTGTACACAGAACCACGTTGGCCCGCTCCACCAGCTGCACGTTAGACCACTGGCTCTGTAATCTCCTCAGCGCATCCTCCTGACTCACCCCATCCCGCTGCACTATACGCCGCACGGCCTGATGGGGAGAGAGAGATGGATTTTAGTGTGGATTTTAGTAACACTAAAAGGTGTTACTAAAGATGACCTCACCTCTTCCTCCGGTATAATGGCCACCCAGACCTCGTGAACAATGTCTGTCCATCCTGCCTGCAACAGCACCGCAGCATCCAGCACACACACTTGCTTCCCTGTGGAGGTAGAGTGAGTCCCGGGACTCAATAATTGTCAAAAAAAAAAAAAAAACATTGAAGGAGAGGAAAGAAGGAAAAGCTTACCGTCTTCTTTAGCTTGCTGTACTCTTTCTTTCACAAGAAGTGCAATCTCAGGCCATACTATACTGGTTAGGGCTTTTAATCGTTCCTATACACATACACACATGTTTATAATGTATATCTACTGAATTGTTTATTACTGTAGCAGAAATCCGTGACCATTAATGGGTCAGAACTATTTTTTTTTTCTCCATGCACATATCTTCTCGCTTCACCTTGTTTCCGAACACCTTCATGCCCAGTGCTCGTCTGTCAATGGTCTTATCCTCGTTCACGATATCTGGCACGGAGGACACAAAAATAAATGCGTACAAAGAAAGTGGGTGAAACGTGCTCGTGACGGATACGTGAAAACCGGCAGGCCCTCACCTGTACCAAACTCCTGCACGATCCGATGATAGGCAGCCGTGCCGGGTCGGTACGTTTCATGGCCGAGCTGGTCTGCGTCGATCCTTGCGGCTCCGAGCGCTTCCAGTCTCCGAGCGATGGAGCTCTTCCCGCTCCCGCTGCCTCCAGTCAGACCGATCATGTACGGGAGCCGAGCGAGGGCGGGGTGAGGCTGATGCGGGCGAGACAGCGGGTCGTATCGTTAGTTCCAGATCAACACTCATAGGGTGCGAAAACACATTACACACGGTTACATTCAAAATGATTCGACCCCCATTGCAAATCAGGTTTACTGTCAAAATGTACAGACTTTCAGCTGTTTGTCATGAACAAATCAAACAAAAGCACTTGGAATAGTTCGACACAGTACAGCAGAAATGTTCAATAAAAGTGAAACTGGTAAAGAAATAGTTCGACACGATGAAAGCTTCGAGTGGTTTCCCCAAATTCAACTGAAAATGGCTTCTCCAGTCTTCTGGCCGCGTTCCTGAGGAGTCTAACCCGTTCCTCATGAGCGACGGGCTCCGGTTCTGTAATATTCTTGGGTTTGCGTGGTGCAAACCGCCTTCTTCAAATCCTGCCAGAGATTGGTGGGATGTAAACACTTTGTTCACGAAACGATGGTTTTAGGCATGTGATAAAAGGTTACCGTAGGAGGGGCGAGGAGCGTGCCCAGCAGGCGTGTGCGCAGGCTCGACGAGCTGATCTTCTCCTCCTCGGTGTCCGCGTGATGTGCGTCTTTAATCAGAGGAATTTCGTACAGCACCAGCTCCGGGAGCCCCTGCAAGATAAAATGACAACAGATAGAACAATTCCTAAGGAACGCCATATAAACATCGTTAACTGTGCTACACTGCGGTATGCTTCGCCTCGTCCGTCAGTATCCCCGAATCGGGAAACGGAGCTGTTTTATGAGCTCTCGCTCATAAAATGTCGGTTTTTCGGTGGCAGGTTAAAGCGTTAACGTTTAACGCTTGTACCAAAACCGTCGCATTGCATCACTAACCAAACCTGAACGCACGGCCTGATTACTGATTATCTTCATCACCTTCAGTCCAAAGTCCCAGACTGCTAGCACTGCTATCACATTTCGTTTGATCTGGCACAGAGCATTGCTAGCCTACTTAAGATTTTTAAAAATGGGTGTTGTCCAAATTCAGTGTCTTACTCTTGAAGTGTCTTGCTCCTGCTCTATACGGAGAAATCTATATCGTAAATGCTGATTCCAATGCCAGAAAGGTACTAAAGATGGGTGGACAGTTCCTGTCATTTGTCTTCTTTTGTTTTGGGGTTTTTTTTGCTGTAAATTGAAGAAGTTTGGGTTTAAGATCGAAAGATGAATATGAGAAGAGAGTTTCAGCTTTTATTTCCTGGTGTTTATATGGAAAGGTTAAAGTGTGGAGAAAGAAAGGACCCGCTCATGATCCAAAAACATACAAGCATGATACAAAAGGTTCCATGTTTTATGTCGATTGTAAAAACCAGGAAATCGTATGTAGAAATCCTACACTTTCATCTCGTATCCATCTTCTGATCTCAAACCCGGACGTCTTTGGTGAGCAGCACAAACTAATGAATCGGCCTCGCCGTTCCGATAGTTTCGGACGGGACTGTATGTGTGTGAAGTGACACTACGATCTGGCCCAGCCATTCAGACGCTTACGTTTTCTGCTCGTTTCCTGTTGACGGCCTCGCCGCCACGCCTCGTCTCCTCGCTGACCACGATGCACTGCAGCTCGGCGTCGCTGACGGACGGTCCGAAGGGGTCGGACAGGGGGACGATGTCGTACTGCAGGGACGGTTTGACGTCGTTCAGGAACTCGCGGAGCTTCTGCACACGTCTGCTGTACGGTTCGATCAGCTCCTTCAGCACCTTATCTGGACAAAGAGAACGACTTGAGTTCATGTGGTAACAGCGGCTCCGCTACATCGCGGCGCTCGCGTTGTTGGCGGCTTTCCTGTAAGAGCACGACACGGAGGGTTTACTTACTTTTAAGCAGTTCCTGGTCGCACACTCCAATCAGAAAGCGCCGATTCGCCATCAAGCAGCAAATATTCAATAGGGTCCGGTGAGCACCGTGCAGACGATCGAAGGTTCCGCCCACCACCACGTCTCCATACGTGTCTAAGGGCGTTGAATCATTTTCCTTCACGTTTTCCTCCTGCTCTTCCATCGCTTCCTTTAACTGTGGCCACAAGATAACGGAGGAAATACTGGGCGCGCACACGTAGCAGCTTCCGGCGTAAACCTGAAGGCAGCGAGCCACCAGAGACGTCTGGCCCGAGTCCTTTATGGGGAAATCTGTCATGACAACCTCTGGGGATCGAGAAAGTGTCTGAGGAGAGGGGAAAGGGTCGAGGGTCACGTCCTGCTGGGCATGGATGTTGGCGAGGAGCAGCCGGACGTCCAGGTGAGAGCAGATGTCCGCTGCATTGCTGTACAGGCGCGATATGAGGCCCGGGAGATCCACGGATGGAGGAATGAAGACCGGCCGAGGTGGGCAGCCTGTTCCCAGGTTAAGGCCGGGGTGGAGATGAACGTAGAGGGTGTGCTCCACCAGCTTCGCGGCGGATTTAAGGACAGGAGCGAGGCGGAGGGGGAGGGTGTGGAGAGGGGAGGTGAGGACCAGCACGCCGGTGCTGAACATTGACATTATGGACAGGTGTCCACTCCCACTCCAGGCACGCTACAATAAATGACACCATTGGTTAGAGAGACAGACAATTGGTTATATGGACAGAGAGACACACAGACAGACAGTTGGAGAGACTGGCAGACGGCTGGTGAGATGGACAGAAACAGACAGAGGGACGGCTGGTTAGATGGACAGACAGGCAGGCAGTTAGACAGACGGCTGGTTAGATGGACAGAGACAGACAGGCAGGCGGTTAGACAGACGGCTGGTTAGGTGGACAGAGAGAGACAGGCAGGCGGTTAGACAGACGGCTGGTTAGGTGGACAGAGAGAGACAGGCAGGCGGTTAGACAGACGGCTGGTTAGGTGGACAGAGAGAGACAGGCAGGCGGTTAGACAGACGGCTGGTTAGGTGGACAGAGACAGGCAGGCAGGCGGTTAGACAGACGGCTGGTTAGGTGGACAGAGACAGGCAGGCAGGCGGTTAGACAGACGGCTGGTTAGGTGGACAGAGACAGGCAGGCAGGCGGTTAGACAGACGGCTGGTTAGGTGGACAGAGACAGGCAGGCAGGCGGTTAGACAGACGGCTGGTTAGGTGGACAGAGACAGACAGGCAGGCGGTTAGACAGACGGCTGGTTAGGTGGACAGAGACAGACAGGCAGGCGGTTAGACAGACGGCTGGTTAGGTGGACAGCGAGAGACAGGCAGGCGGTTAGACAGACGGCTGGTTAGGTGGACAGAGACAGACAGGCAGGCGGTTAGACAGACGGCTGGTTAGGTGGACAGAGACAGACAGGCAGGCGGTTAGACAGACGGCTGGTTAGGTGGACAGAGACAGACAGGCAGGCGGTTAGACAGACGGCTGGTTAGGTGGACAGAGACAGACAGGCAGGCGGTTAGACAGACGGCTGGTTAGGTGGACAGAGACAGACAGGCAGGCGGTTAGACAGACGGCTGGTTAGGTGGACAGAGACAGACAGGCAGGCGGTTAGACAGACGGCTGGTTAGGTGGACAGCGAGAGACAGGCAGGCGGTTAGACAGACGGCTGGTTAGGTGGACAGAGACAGACAGGCAGGCGGTTAGACAGACGGCTGGTTAGGTGGACAGAGACAGACAGGCAGGCGGTTAGACAGACGGCTGGTTAGGTGGACAGAGACAGACAGGCAGGCGGTTAGACAGACGGCTGGTTAGGTGGACAGAGACAGACAGGCAGGCGGTTAGACAGACAGCTGGTTAGGTGGACAGAGACAGACAGGCAGGCGGTTAGACAGACGGCTGGTTAGGTGGACAGAGACAGACAGGCAGGCGGTTAGACAGACGGCTGGTTAGGTGGACAGAGAGACAGACAGACAGGCGGTTAGACAGACGGCTGGTTAGATGGACAGAGAGACAGACAGACAGGCAGTTAGACAGACGGCTGGTTAGATGGACAAAGAGACAGACAGACAGGCAGTTAGACAGACGGCTGGTTAGATGGACAGAGACAGACAGACAGGCAGTTAGACAGACGGCTGGTTAGATGGACAGACACACACGGGTTAAAACACTGCAGGTTTAGTTGTAAAGTAAACTCAGATCTTTCAGTATGGAGAAGGTTTAATCTCTGCAGTGTTCATTTTAAAAATGTCACCAAAATCAGAGCTTAAATCACAAATGTAGGGAAGCCCTACGCGGCCACGCATTATTAATGTTTTCTTTCTCGTTTTCTCGTGATCTCGACTTTAATTCTTCTGTGAAAAAAAACATTAACAACGCATGGCCGCTTAGGACTTCCGTACTTCCGTAAAAAAAATAGGCTCCTTCCTAGATGTATAGTACACACGGTTGCAGATTTTATACACCCTACTTAGTGAACTCGTCTAACGTGTAGGCGCCATTTGGGATTCAGCCCGAAACCTGTGACGCTACAATAACGCTACAGTGCTAACAGGCTAATCTGCTTCCACTACAACAACAACAAAAAAACTACTTACCAAAAAACTGCTCTGTCTTCCGTTTTACACACTCGCCTCACTCTGACCAGCTCCTCAAAATATCATTTTTATATAAATATTTAACAACGCGCTACATCACTACTACACTCCCAATCCTAAGCACTCTTCCTCGGATGTACTCTCGTGCCCATTTGACCTGCCAGTCTGCAAACCACGTGACTCCTTTTTGCAGACTGCTGATTGGCTGTTCATCAGAGCACTACAACCAATGAATATGAAGTTTCAAGGGTGGGTTTTTTCTTCTCTCCTTTAGCAACATTAGCTTCTTTTCTCTCCTGCTCGACATCTGAGGTGAAAATGGACCTCGAAGTTTAACCCAAACACCACTTCTGACTAAAAACAAAATATATACATTATTCTAAATAGTCAACTTTTTGAGACCAAACGAAACGAACACATTAATTAATTTTCCTTTGGTTTAGTTTCTCTAGTCATAACATACACAGTGACTCCACATAAATGTAATTACAGATGTGAGCTGAGGAGACATAGTAAAGGCAGACGTTTTCAATAAGAAAAGATTGGATTTTATTAATCGTGGTGCAAAAATAGTTTTTCATCGCTAGCCTCTTCATATAAAATTTCAGACAAACACCAAGCTCCCATAATTACAGTTTAGTGTTTCAGTTATGCAGTACATCAGTTAATTGAGTAAGGTACTGCAAAAGGTAACAATATTGAAATAAATCAGCTTTCTAACCGGTCACTAAATGTGGTATTGTAAACATCTTTACCAAATTATATTCTCATTCTCAGAAGCTCTGGCCATGAGATGCAGTGTCTGTTCTCTTTTGTACACTTTCCTGTCCACAAGCTTCAGGATCTTGCAGGCTGCAGTCTGATTAGAGCTCACGCGCCTTTCGCCAAGACTCCGTCTGGTATCGTTTCTGAAATTTACAGAGGGTTAACAGGGTCAAGAGGACTTAACAATCCTAGCATCTTCAGCAGTTGCTGGTACCCCACCTAACAACCCACCCAAATCTGATTGGGAAACATAATGATTTCTGCCATATGTTTGGATGAGAAGGTGGCTAGCATTCTTAATAAATCTAGCTACATGCCAATGAATTGTGTGCTCTGCTTTGGTATTAGGGAGCAGTTCCAAGTCCACCGTATGGCTGAGTGCATAGATTAGTCAACTAATGCATTTAGTAGTTGTCGTTGATGGACTTTGACTAGTTGATTGGTGGAAAGCAGACTAAATATACTTTGTACTAAATCCTTTCACTGTGGCATAGCTCCAGTTCCTGAATCCCAGCTGAGTGGCCAAATTGTGCAACCACTAAACTAAACACTTTAAAGTGTGTGAGGAGGTGGTTCCCAGGAGCCAATCGGCCAAATAAGGCGGTATCCTTATGCCTGTTGGCCATCACAGTGAGAACATCCATAATGATAGAGACAGTTATCTGTGCATTCTTCTTTTGTACTGTCCTTGAATGTACAATTGCATCACATATTAAGACTTATTCATTACTGTACAGGAGCACTATCATAACAGAATAGCAACAGCAAAATATTTAACACGTCTAAAATTTGACCTGAAACACGTTGTGGAGAATTACCTACTGTGACAAGACAGGAAATAGCAGACAAAGTATCTGTGTAATATTACATTAAAACAATACTGCATATATTGTCCATCCTATTGCACAATTTTACTGCACGTTTAACATGTTTTACGTTTTAACCTCTTCAGAACGTGTGGGTAGTATCTGAGAAATATCCTCCAAGCGATGTTGTACGTATCCCCACTCGGTTTGGAGGGGTACCTCTTCCGGTTGAAGACGAAGCCTTTCTCGATTTGGAACACAGCCTTGTTGAAAACAGCCTGATTGAAAGGTTGGCCGCGGTTCAAACAGTCCACGAGAGTGCTGATGAAGAACGTCCAGCGCTGCGTGTAGTAATCCTCCATTAACCCCGCCCACTCTTTGCTAGCATAGTCGAGGATGTTGCCGTCGGGTCCCCACAGTGTGATCTGGTTCCGGGCGTTCAGCTCGTACAGCTCCGCCTCCTGCTCATCCAGTCCCAGTGAACGTGCTTGCTCAAGCCACGCCCCCAACAGGAAGTGTGTGTCACTGGAAAGAAGGTGGTCCAGGTCAGGTAAGAGACCGTAAACTAATACACCTCCAGCAGTCAGGAGTTCTGGAAGCTTCTGGGCCTAATTTTAGGGGGTTAAATTAGTTGGTTAAAATTGTTTGGTAAAACATGAAAATAATTACCATCGATTTTTCCTCACTATCATATAGCTTGTCAATTTATTTCCATCACTAAAGTAGTTACCAAACATCGATTCCAACCAAGTCACACATTAAAGCGCCAGTAAATTGAATTTCTGTCTTACCAGGAATGCATCTCGTATTTCCTCGTAGAACTGCGTTGTCAGGAGCTGAACAGCCTGACGCGTCACGTCCACCAGATCATAACGGAACGTATCGACAGAAATCAGCGAAGGTGCCGCTCCCAACAGCAGCTTCCAGGCCTCGTAGACGTCTCCCGGACTGTACCAAATGTCAGTCTGCATCTTCAGAGATGGTCGGTGAACCAGAGGACTCCGGTTGTGGTTCTTGTACCCAGGAATGGTACAATTGTACACACTCCCAAACAGCAGGCGCCAGGCAAGTGCCAGGCTCTCGTTAGTGGTGCCATAGCGGCGCCAGGCGTACAGCGTTGCCCACTTGGTCAAATTGACTGCTTCTTCGCGCCATGCCAGCTCAGCCATCAGCTCGTAGATGGCTGGGTTTTGCTCGATGCCCTCGGGCACAATGCCCAAGCCCACCAGAGTGGAACCAGGGAACTTCTGAGCTTCGAAAGGACCCGAGTTAACACGCTCCACCGCACCAAACAGGCCACTGTTGCCGCCGAAGTTGTGAAGCATGCACCAGATAAAGGGCTGGCCATAGAAGGACTGGGTGAAGTTAAAAGCAGGCATGGACTCGGCAAAGAGGTCTAGGACGATCATACGTCCCCGTGGTACGCCGTAGAGGAGTGCCTGGATCTGTGGAGGTTTCCAGAACTCGGGGCTGCTGATGAATAACCAGCCCTGCATCAGCCAAATGGCCTGTGGGTCCACTGTGAGAAAGCAAGACAATATTGGAGTGGACTACCGATTTCAAAATAATTTCATTCCAACCTTTATCGAAAATCTGTATTTATTTCACCATTTCAGTTAAGCAATCTTGACCAGGGGTCATTGACTGCAGGACTACAGTCCAAATGCAGACCCAGAGAAGTATTACGGTAGACCAAAACAGTATGTTTAAATGCAGAACAACATTTCGTAACACGGGTTTTTCTGCACCTTGTCCATGTCCACCACAATAATTAATCTCAGGGCTACGTATGCTGTCACTACACATTGACAGAATGCAAGGCTGCTTCTCAAACAGCATTATGTGCGCTACATAGTATGCCTAAATATACTAGTAGGCCTGACAAACTCTTTAGTAGAGTAGTACATGTTCGGGACATGACATGAGTTTAGAATTCACACCTCGGAATATAATTATTCGCTCCTGTTTCATCAAAAGCATTATGGGAAAATCCGCTCTTGCACAACATCTGTGTGACTCGGTCATGTATAGTCACAGCCAATGTGTGTGTTATTACTTCATCTGTGTTCTCTCTTTTTTAAGTTCAGCCTGTCAGAAATGTCAGGATAAAACTGACACAGGTAAGTGAAAAATATACACACAGATGGCGAATAGACGCCCGAATTAGTCATGTATGAGTGTTTCCTTAACCGAGTTTGAGATTAAAAAATCCAGAGAAATACATCAACACCTCCTGTTAGTGGCTAAAAAATTTTTTTATTAATTTATTTAAAATTATTTAATAATTAAATTATTTAATTAAAAAAATAAATAAACTTTACAACTGGGTAAAGATATCAATTCAGGACAAAGATACAGTATACTGAGGACAAATTGTTTGATTGCCAAATAAGAGAACAAATAAATATAAAAAATTCTTACCTGTTCATTAGAAAATGCTAACACGCTATCGAACCTGAACCCAATTTGCATTTATTACAGAATCACAGTATAGTGAACTCTTTAAATATGCTGAATGAACTGTTTTTCTCTCTGACTTTCTCCTTCTCTTTTCTTATTGGCTCCTGGCTCCAGTCTGTCACAGAGTAGTCAGACTTCTTTCTTGCCTGAAGTTGAAGTATCTGTGCTGGCGTATGACGTAAGCATGCAAATTTCATTCAAATTCCAACCTGACACAGAGCTGACTGTCTATTATCTGCAGTAATTCGTTAGTACTGAAAATACCACGCACTACAGCTTTAAGTTAAGGATAAATACTGGTTCGGAGAGTTGTGGGACATGCATTAATAACGTTATGGTCTTTCTAACAAAACTTGAACTTCATTTTAGGGAGCTAAAGCATTTAATGCAGAACTTGTGGATGCTAGCATGGAGGCCGAGCAACACGAATCAATTTTTCAACTTGTTGATCATCCTGGCTGCAAATAAACGCTTCCTTAATTTGCAAGTCATGAAAACTGGATAAAAGAAAATGCGAATTAAAAATTTTTGGAGGCTTGAGGATACCTGTGATCATCGTGGTGAACACTGCGCTACTAATCGAGGTCAGATAGGCTGGGTCAGAGGAGGCAGGTGTCATTTCGTTAAAGGTGTCCGTGTTGTAGATGTGGTCCGTCCCGAACTCTTTAAGCACCTGCGACAGGAACAGAGAGCCGACACGCAGGAACAGCGGGTCACGTGGGTCCAGCACGTACGCACAGGAATATGTGCAGTTAAAATGGCTCCACGGCACCAGCTTGGTCACATTGGCTTTGGGAAACAAGCTAAGGAAGAAACGGGACTCGGAAAATCAGTGCAAAAGTTTGCATCCCCTCTGTTTGTTTTAATGGGAAATAGAACTTTTGTAATGTCAATTGTTTTCAATTTATATACTAATAAAAAAGCTTTAAGAATTCATCAAAGATACTTTTTTGCAATCTTGTGCAG
Organism: Ictalurus punctatus; assembly: GCF_001660625.3. Classification (NCBI taxonomy): domain Eukaryota; kingdom Metazoa; phylum Chordata; class Actinopteri; order Siluriformes; family Ictaluridae; genus Ictalurus; species Ictalurus punctatus. The sequence continues at coordinate 2,794,576 of NC_030416.2, forward strand.
ATGAATCGGCGATGTATTACCGCATGATTCCACGAGGCACGATCCCTGAGAAAGCGGGCAGAACAGGAATCATTCCCAATGATCTCATCTGCTCCAAGATTTTAACCTGCAGGGAAGAAAGTCATCCAAGTTCACAATTTGAGTGTCTCTCCAGCTTGATTTTTCTCTTCACTTAATTTTTCACTATAACAGATTGTAAACGGACTAAGTTAAAAAAACACACACACACCTGCAGAGAGAGCTGTTTGGTGTGCCAGGACTGAGGCAGCGGGCCTCCCCACCCAAAAATATTCCCCATCCGATTCCACGCAAGGAACGCTGGACCCGTAAAGAAGTCATCAATCTCCGTCTGATTTAGACCCAGAGACTTGTAAACCTACATCCGAGAGAGGGAATGAGGGAACGAGAGTGAGACAGAAAAACAGACATGTAGACTGTGAAAGACTGTGGCCAATAATTGTATCACTAACCTGTAAGAATTTGATCATTCTGTAATTCTGTACTTATTTTAAAAGGACAAAATGACTGGAGTACTGTTTCTTGGTGTGCAGGTATAAACACAATTCAGACAAAAGTACTGAAATATTATTGTCATTATTGTTCTCATCACTGAGGGTGGGTGGGCGGGTGTCATTATTGTTGTCACCACTGAGGGTGGGTGGGCGGGTGTCATTATTGTTCTCATCACTGAGGGTGGGTGGGCGGGTGTCATTATTGTTGTCACCACTGAGGGTGGGTGGGCGGGTGTCATTATTGTTCTCATCACTGAGGGTGGGTGGGCGGGTGTCATTATTGTTGTCACCACTGAGGGTGGGTGGGCGGGTGTCATTATTGTTATTTTTTTTATTGCTGTTGTTTTATTATGTTGTGGTTGTTAGTGTCACCATCATGATTGTTATTGCTGTTGTTATTGTTATCGTCCTCGTTACTGGCATGTTTATTGTGGTCATTGTCATTATTTTTGTGGTTGTTACTTGTCAGGTTGTTACAGGAATGGTCGTTATTCCTGCCACCTTTAAGGCTGTTGTTATAATAGGTGCTGTTCTCACTACTGTCGTCACTACTGTTATTTTATCTCGTTATTGCCGTCATCATTATTGTTCTCATTACTGCTGTGGTCATTACACTTGTCACACCTTTACACACCTGGCATGAGTGCTAAACATACCGTGCATATCCGTCGGATTCGGACCATAACCTTCAGTCAGCAATAATACACCTATAATGTCAATGTGACCTGTATGCTAGGTGTATATATTAACCTATAATAACAGATTAATGTATGATGTGTTTTCAGCTAAACAACAGCGGTCGTTGTAATCATTAGATTACCTCCTGCCACAGCGCCTCCTGCCCGGTGAATGCCAGGGGCAGATTGATGCCATTCAGTGCCATCCAGTCGATCTCTCGCTGCCATCGTGGCCAGTCCCACCACACGGTCGAGTAGCTCTGAGTGCACACATTCTGGTAGTACCTGAATCTGGATAGGCAGGAATGTAGGGAAAAAGAGATTAGGCATCAAAAAGATAGGGTCTGCGACAAGACGTCAAGTTTCATTTAACTTCAGCCATGTCACTACTGTTAATTGAACAGGTTTATACAGTAACTTGTCAATCATGGTCATTCTTGGCAAAACACCTGACTGACAAGATAAAAAGCCAGGGCTCCTCAAAGGGTAGGAGAGGGATCAAATCAGCCCAACAACATCTGGGCATAATCTACTCCTTCTGCATCCAGAGTGCATTCCAGCCTCACACCCAGGATCCACCACTGACCCTGAGCCACTCTTACTTAAGATGGATGGATGGATGGATGAATGAATGAATGAATGTAGGGCACGGTGTGATTTCACTTGCTATGGATGGATGACACCATGACGTCACTGCTCACCTGTGCTGCGTGCTGATTCGCAGAACGCCCGTGATGTGGGGTAAAGGTCGGGGCACGCGCAACTGATCACCAGACCAGGACACATGGCAGTTGCAGTAGTACTTCAGGTAGTTATAAACGCCGGCGGCTGCTGCCACGCCGCTACTTCCCACCGCCACAACCTTGCCGTTTCTCCCTGAACGGAGCTCGCACACATCCAGACCACGAGTGGACAGCGAACTGTTCACGGACACGACGAAATCTCGCGAGGTTTCCCCCAACAGTCTCCCCAGTAGCTCGCGTACGGCTCTGCTTTGCGTTTCGTCGCTGGCTTTCGCCCGCAAATGATCCAAAGTCCGGAAGTGGCGAATTCCCGAAACAAACCCGAGGAGGAGGAGAGTTTGAAATAAACCGCGCAGTATTCGTGTCATTTTGTTTTTATTAAGGAAACAATGATAACAACACCTAATCCATCGAAACGCCAAAGTTTTTTATTTTCTCCCGAGAGGAACAGGAAGCGCATACGTCGTTCACGTGGTGTCCAATCAAATGCCTCCCAAGGGGGCGCGCGAGCGAATATTTAACCAATAGGAAAGCTCTAAAACACGGCGGCGGCGCTTTGGTTTAGTCATATGATTCAGGAACGCTCGAGAACGTGAGGGTTCAAAGATTTTTTTTCATTATTTATTTATTTATTTTTACAGTAAATAGCGTTTGATTTAGGCGCCTTAAAGGTGTGGTAGTCGAATAGTTTTATTCTTTACTTGTACAAATAACCCGGAAGATTTATAGAACATGCGAAAACAATATTTTTTAAACCGTGGCCTTAGCAAAAGTGTACTTAATTTGCTGAGAAAACCTGCCTGGAAAACGGACTTCCGGCCCGTGTTTGTGTTTTGGATAGGCCTCTTGTCAGTCATTTTATAGACCCTCCAGTCCAGTGGTTTTCAAAGTGGGGGCCGCCAGGGGGCGTCCGGGGCTTCAACAATTTGGTGTGAAAAATGAATAAATACATGATTCTCACGCTCAGACAACCACACACACACACACACAATCAATTCCTAATGTAATGTAAAGACGTAAGGTGTAATTAATAAAAGGGGGGATTTATTCCCCTGTATTTTTAATGTGTTTTAAAAACCTCTTTCAAAAGGGGGGCCTCGGTCAAATGTTAATGCCATTTGGGGGCCTTCCCTGGAAAAGTTTATGAACCCCTGCTCTAGTCTAAGGGCCTCCATAAATTCTGCTCGAGGAGTTTCCTCAACAAAAAATGCACTTTAAAATAAAAATATCAAAAGTATTCATACATTAAAAAAAAAAAAATCTAACATAACCACCATCACTGGTGTTAAAGGAGCAGTTTGTAATATTTAAAAAGTGTTTCTATATGTATGTTTGTTTTGCCCTGTATGACATCCATGAACAAAATCTTTCATATTAACTGTAAAGCATAGTTTAGATTATGTAACTAAATAAAACTAATTTACGGATACATTTGTTTGTTTTTTGTTTATTATAATAGGAAATTTGTACACCAATTTTTGTTTAACTGTATAACCTTTTTGATCGTTTCTACCACACTGACTGATTTTACAGATGCTACGACTAATCTTGCCTCTTGAGTTCTACCTTGTTATGTTACAGCCAGGATGGAATATACACATAACATGTTAATGTTCTTATTACGTCAGTAATTTGTTGTACAAAAAAAACAACAACAATTTGGTGTTGATGTTGACAACGGCAAAACGACATTAAACCGTACTGTACAAGTGTTTACGAGTCGGAATCTCGTAATTACGAAAGGAACGCTTGATGTTCTCATTCAATATGATGCTGAACGTCCCTGGAAAACAGTGAGCGAGGAGGAAGGAGAAAAGCTGTCGCTGTTTTGTTTGTAGGACGCAACAGCGAAACCCATTGATGAGTTTCAGGCATGATCTCCGTGTCTCAATTCTGAAGTCAATATGTACCGGAACCGAATTGTTTTGTGTTCTTGGTGTGTGTTGTTTTGAGCATTCCTAATCACCCTGCTTTTCATCCTCTCTCTCTCTCTTTCTCTCTCTCTACGTTCTTCTTCTCATATTATCTGGTAGACTAGACGTCTTGTAGTTCTTATGTCACTTGAACCTACGTAATAGATGTTTTGATTTTATCCGTGACCTGTTACAATTGAAATTTATCATTCTTTATCAATATTTCTGCGCGTGTATATGTACTATGCTTTCTGTGTCATTAAAGACGATGAGTAAATCAGCCAGGGCCAGGTACAAATTCTTTTTTTTTCGCCCCCAATATGTTTATTGTCCTTTTCTTGTTTTAGAACTCCACATCAACTACAAGTACACAAGCATACACCCTTTTCACATACACATATTCAATTTACACGCTTAGTGGTTAGCACGTTCGCCTCACACCTCCAGGGTTGGGGGTTCAATTCCCACCTGTGTGTATTTGCATGTTCTCCCCATGCTGTGGGGAGCATCAAAGACATGGACATGCATGGTAGGCTGATTGGCATGTCCAAAGTGTCCATAGTGTATGAATGGTTGTGCATATGTGTTGATGGATTGGCACCCTGTCCAGGGTGTACCCTGCCATGCTCCCTGGGATAGACTCCAGGTTTCCCCGCAACCCTGAAAAGGATAAGCAGTATAGAAGATGGATGGATTTGTTACAGTCTTTACAAATGTCTCTTTCAGTAAGGTCTACATTTCCATTTTACATGATATTTATGGATGGCTCCCATAGCTGATCAAAGTCTTCCCGCTTGCCTTTAGCAATACAAGTTAACCTTTCCAGTCTGATACAGTTTGATATCTACTCTACCCACATTTTCATGGTTGGAGCATCCATACTCTTCCAGCACAATGCTTTTTGCTCTAATGAGACCAAAGGCTACAATTTTAACCTGTCTTAATGTTTGTATAAACTCCATTGGATATATTCCAAGAATACAACGTTTCACATTCAATGTGATTTTAATGTTAAACATGTCTGACATACATTTTATAACCTCCTTCCAGAAGTTTTGTATTTTTGGGCACTTCCAGAGGCAGTGATGTTTAATGTACCTTTATTTTCCAAGCATTTAGAACACGCATCTGGAATGTTAGCGGACATTTTATGAAGTTTGACAGGTTTTAAATAGGTTCTCAATAACCATTTATATTGAAGGCAGGGTCCAAGTTCTGGTTCTGTGACTGGTTTTGGACAAAAAACAAAGAGCTAGCGATAACGGGCACTGTCGGTCGCCCTGTGACGTCAGTGTGGGACACATGGTGAAACTTCACACAGGAAAAACAGGAAAACAGCACTAACCAACAGATTAGCACCATAATCACTAAAAACATCAGAAATATTGCAATCTAGACATGTTTAATGGGTTTGAGGGTGGATTTGCCCTTTAATATATCGTAAATGCGGAAATCCTCCACATACAAATGAACCTGAGGTAACTGTGGTGCGGTTTGTGGTGTGTGTGTGTGTGTGTGAGTGTGTGTGTGAGTGTGAGTGTGTGTGTTTGCGTGTTTTCCTGGAAGCCGAGCGCCATCTTAGATCAACATGGAGGGGGGTTTAAACGGGAAAACACAAGGAGAAAACTATTCTTCCGGCTAATAACTGTTTCGTCAAAAAAAATGATTTACTTAAATTTGTGATATTATATATCTCTCTATATATATTTTTTTAATTAAAAAGGGACACAAGCCAGCTGGAGTGATTTCTTTTTAATTTTTTTTGTAAACCTGTTTTGTTTATGTGTTAGCAAAGCTAGCTAACGTTCACTTCCAGTCGGATATGGCGTCTTCCAATCCAGGTATCTCATCCAGCACGTAATAATTATTATAAATCATAAAATAATTAAATTTATTATAAGAAGAAGTCAGGGTTTGTCCTTTAATAATGTTGTTATTGTCATATTGTTTTTGTTTTAAAACTAGCTAGAAAGTGTTGAAAGGGAAAGTTAAGAGTTAGCATGTGGCTAGTTAATACGTGTTTAATTAATGAGACTTTGTTTGCTTTTTAATTTTTATACACATTTATTGTATTTTTGTCTTGTGTTTTATTTATTATTGCACTGAGGTTAAAACTTCGCTGTCAAAACTAGCAAGTGCTTGTTCGGTTAGCTAGCCATGCTACCAGGCCCAACTAAGCTAATGCTAAGGTAGAAGAGAGGGGAAAGTTTTGCGACAAATGTGACAAAAATATAGATTTTGATATCAGAATTTAAATATTAAGTTTAAATGTCGTGCGGTAGCAGGATTGCCATCTAATGACCTTAAACCGCGTTAATGTTGGTTAAATAAATCAATTTGTGTTTTCAAACTTATCCGCTGTTTATACGTTTATTAATTAATTATTATTAATTATTAACTGTTAATGAACTGAGCCACTTCGTAAAGTTTAATTTCCCTTTAGCATATATATTCGAAGTAATTCGTTTTATTATTATTGTTGTTGTTGTTGTTATTATTATTAATACGTAGATTATATTTAGCTCAGAAGCTAATGTTAGGTCGGGTTAATGTCCTGGATGTTGCTAGCATCGCGATAACTAAATTCAGAATTAATATCGCGGTATTACGGTATTCCTATTAATCATTCTTATCTAATTACATTTTAGCATCTAATGAGGTTTTTATCTGATTTTTTTTTTTTACTGCCTGTGTCTTGAGAGAGTTTTCAATAATCTGTTTATAGCTACATTTAATATTGTGGGGAAACACAATCTCTCTCTCTCTCTCTCTCTCTCTCTTTTCCCCCTTCCAGTTTCAGTTAATAAGACAAAAAAAAAGCAGATCGTATTGTTCCAGAGAAAACGAAGTGCGCAGACTCTTAGAATAAGAAAACGTAGGTAGAGCTTTAGAAAGCACTGACACTGGAGACTCCTTCCACCAACCTTAAAATAAACGTCTTCAATGCAAACTTCACCGTAATCAACGATTGTGTAACGTGACAAGGAGGAAAGCGAGGCTGATGGGGGAATGGTGATGACCATAAGGATCTTAGTTTTAACGAGAACTCTTCTGTCAAAGCAGCATTTGGGATTCGGCCTTAGACGAGCCGTATGGTAACAAACGTTTAAAAATAGTCCGGGTCTTGGCCTGCTGTGCGTCTTTAATAACAGCTGGTGCAGCTCGCTGTGAGGGCGGAGTCGAACGCAAGGAGGCGTCGGGTTTGTTTTTCCTGTGTATTTTAAGACATGCCGACATGCGCTGTGGGTTTGTTTTGTCAGACATGCCCGACGTGTCTCCTCTGGGGATGTCCGTGGCAGCTGGATCTCACGCCAGCGCCGGAGCCGTTGTGCCGAAGGGCAGTAACAAACGAGCTGCCAGGTGAGTGCGATTTCTACAGAGCCACTTTATTCGCTGTACAGAATCTAGGTGAAAATATTCCTCGTAGTCGTCGCAGGAATTAAAATAAATAAAACATGGTTTACCCCTCTCTGTTTCTCCTTCTCCAGCTCCGACTTTGATGATGATGACGGAGGGAAGCTCTTCAGGTGAGCGCACATCTCATTTACATTCATTCCTGTGTGTGTGAGTGTGTTTTCTCGTGCTCTCTCTCTTTTTTTCCCTTGAAACAAACTAAGCTTGCATCTGTCTTTTATTTCTCTTCTTGCTTCAGGTGTGACGATGACTCGGGCAACTCGAACGACAAGGAGCGATTCGCAAGGTACTGCGGGGAGGGAGAGGTGAAGGTGTCTGTCTGTCTCACTGTCTCTGTCGGATTGTTCACTTTTCTCCCTGTCCACCTGTCTGTCTCTGTAGCTGTCTGTCTTTCTTTTTTGCTGTCATTTGATTGTCTGTCTGCCTCTGTTTAGTTTTGTCCACCCAGCTGTCTCTCTCTCTTCATCAGTGTCTGTGTGTCTGAGATAAGACACTGTCCAACAGAAATCCCACTGTAAAATGCATGTTCGCTCTCTGAAGCCTTTTCGTTTGAGCACTTCACCTCTCTTCCTTTTTCCCCCTCCTTCCCTTCTTCTCTCTGTCTGTCTGTCTCTCTCTGTTTCTGCTTCTCAGGTGCTCTGAAGAGATCTTTCCTTCCCTCACTTGTTCTGTCACTCACACACTCCTGTCCATTGGTTTAAGATGAACTCGTCTTCTCGTTTGGAACGATCAGACATCTTTCTCTTTCTTCACTTTTCACACGTTTTTCTTTATTCTCTTTCGTTTCTCCTCTGTCCTTTTTTTAAAACATTTTTTTACTCGATCTCATTGTACCATCTCTCTCTCTCTCTCTCTCTCTCTCTCTCTCTCTCTCTCTCTCTCTCTCTCATATTTCACATCTCGCTTGTCTTCATCGTGACCTTTG